>NC_056737.1:1574658319-1574683319 GCF_019279795.1 Protopterus annectens
CGTGATAAAGGTATGAGGCTTAGACCAAGTGGATGTAGCGCAAATATTGTCAAGGAATAATTTAGCTTGAAAAGCAGAAGACATAGAGACGGCTCTGGTAGAATGAGCCTTAGGTTTGTGTGTTAATGGCATGCTCGCATTCTCATAAACAAAGGATATACAATCGGTGAAGGATGGAGGTCCCCTGATGGGTGTGTCAGAAGGTCCGGAACTGGATCCAGGATTCATGGATCTTCCAACAGATGATGATGGGGAAATGGGAACCAAATCTGTCGAGGCCAGTTGGGGGTTATGAGAATAACAGTCCTTCCCAGCGATTTTGCTTTCTGTAAAAATCTGGGTATCAATGGGAAGGGTGGAAATGCATAAAGGAGACCCGGGGGCCAATCATGTAAAAGTGCATCTCTCGGAGGATGACCGGGAGGTGGTATTAAGGCAAAGTACCTTCTGCATTTTGAATTGATGTGGCTGGCAAAGTGGTCACAGCAAGGCTGGCCCCATTTGCGGAAAATCAACTCCGCAACCTGTTGTTTGAGAGACAACTCGTGAGGGAGTAATATCGCCTTGCTTAGCTTGTCCGCTATCACGATGGACTTCTCCGGGATGTGTGTTGCTAACAGAAAATGCTGGGATGACACAGCCCATTGCCAGACCTTGAGGGCTTCTTGACAAAGGGGGTAAGACTTGGTTCCACCTTGCTTGTTCAAGTACCAGACTACTGACATGTTGTCCGTCTGAATTGCAGTAGTCCCTAGATGGAGAGAGCCCTGAAAGTACTGCAACGCCAGAAGTACCGCTCTCAACTCTAGAACATTGATGTGCAGATGTGATTCTTGATCTGTCCATGTGCCTTGGGCAGTCTTTCCCTGAAAATGCCCCCCCCCCACCTTATCAGGGAAGCGTCCGTGGTCACAGTGGCTACTTGGGAGGGGAGAACAAAGGGTCTTCCTACTGTGACATGAAGAGACGTCAACTACCACCGAAAGTCTCTCTTGCAAGAATCCGTGATGAGAATCATGTGGTGCATCGGTAGTTTCTGGTACGACCACTGAGCAAAGAGGAGCCATTGAAGAATTTGCATATGCATCCTTGCGAGTGGTATAGCCAGGATTGCTGCCGCCATCAAACCTAGAACCTTCAAGACCTCTGCTGCTGTAGCTTTGTTCTTTCACACCAGTGAGTTGGATGCGTTGGCGGAGAAGTGAGACTCTTTTGATAGGAAGACGTAGAGTGGTAGTTGAGGTACCTAACTCTGCTCCTATAAAAACGGTATGCTGCAATGGCGATAAGGCAGACTTTTCGAAGTCGATTGTAATGCCTAATTGATGGCAGAGTGTCAGAGTGTATTGTGTTGCCTGAGTCAATTGATGCCTGGAGGTAGCAGTGAGGAGCCAATCGTCTAGGTATGGAAACACCTGGAATCCTAGATGTTTCAGGTGAGCTGTGACCACTGCCATGCATTTGGTGAACACTCTGGGGACTGTAGTGAGACCAAAGGGCAGGGCTCGAAACTGGTAATGACTGGCTCCCAGCTGGAAACGCAGATGATCTCTGGAGCATCTGTTCATCTTTATGTGATAGTACACGTCCTTGAGATCTATGGAGCACATCCAATCGCCTTTCCCTAGGAAGGGAAGAATGGACTGAAGTGTGACCATTCGGAACTTCTCTTTCTTTACGAACTGGTTGTGTCTGCTGAGGTCCAAGACAGGTCTCCAGTCCCCTGTTTTCTTTGGGACCAAAAAGAATCTTGTGTAAGTTCCAAATCCAACTTGGTCTGCTGGGACTGGTTGGATTACTCTTTTTCTAGCAATCTGTGGACCTCTACGATTGATTGTTCCCTGAGATTGGGTGGAACATCTGAGATTCTCTTTACAGGAATGGGAGGGGAAGAGAACGGTATGAAATATCCTCTGGAAATGATGCTTTGTACCCATGTTTCTGTTGTTATGTTTAGCCAGGCTTCTGGGTACAAAGACAAGCGACCCCTAACTGTCTTCACAGCCAAACAGTTGGGCCCCCTTTCAGGGGCGCTGGTAGGGTTGACCGGAGAACTGACCCCTGTCACCCTGTTGCTGCAGACCCCCTCTGCCGTGGGGATGGCGTCTTCCATTATAACCCCCTCCTCTGCCTCTAGAGGGGGTTTCTCCATGTGTGTCCTGAAAGGCTCCCTGTGCTTTTCGGAACCACATTTTCCCTCCCCTAGGGCTCTTGGGGTAGGGCCGAGTAGGGGTAGAAAAACAGACTCCAACGGCAGATAAGGTCTTGCCTTCCTGCTCACACTTGGTTAAAGTTTCCTTTACTTTGGACCCAACAGTGATGAGCCATCGAATGGGGTGTTAATAAAGGAAGACTTAAAGGGTTCTGCAAAGGAACAGAGACGTATCCAAGCTTGTCTTCGAAGAGCAATGCCCAAATTAGCGGCTCTACTTGAACCATCAGCTGCATAGGATATGAGACACACTGATGAGTTTACCACTGAGTTTAGGGTAGTGAGCTGGGCGTTGACTTTGTCGGCCACCCCTGCAGCTACCGTACCCTGGAGAGTATCTCCTAGTTCTTTCAGGAGATCTCTTTGTAGTCTCGTAAAATGGGTTAAGTAGTTCAGTGATCGCAGAGAAAAAGTCCCTGAACTAAACATGCATTTCCCATATCTATCCATGACCCTAGAATCTCTGTTAGGAGGATGGATAGATGTGGATGTCTCAGACACTTCCTTTTTGGTGGCTGCAGCTACCACCATGGCATCAACAGGCACTCCCTTTGTCAAAAATGGCTTGTCCACTGGGGCAGACATGAATTTATTGGGCTTACGAGGAACAGGTTCCATGGCCTCCGGTGACTCCCATGCCTTACGAGAGATCAATTCCATGAGCTTGTCGTAAGGCGGAGACACCCAAGAAGTGGAAGGTTGAGACCCAATAGCCTTCAAAAGCACAGACTCGTCCTCAGTAGGGGTCTTGGACTGCCAATCGCCCCTCTGACTGAGGATCTCTAGTATCTCTGCAAAGGAGATATCCTCAGAGGGGGATCGAGGGGACCCTTCTGACTCATCCAAATCCGTGTCAGATGTCAAAGACACCTGTGGGGAGTGTAAGTGCCTCCTCTTGCACAGTCTATTCCTGGGCACCTTCTCAGTGGGGGGGTCTGGGGAGGTCTCAAAAGAGCAGGGGATGCCTTGTGGGGGTACTTGAGGCTGGGGTCTCTACGCTTAGAGGGACCGGTAGATGAAGCTGACACAGGAGCTTGAGGGGAGAGGGAAGGCTGAACCGATGCTGACGTTGCTTTTGGAGGCAAAACTCTCCTCATATCATCGAAGGCACCATGGCTCTGACGAGAAGGAGTGGACGGACCCGAGAGTACCATCCGATCCTCCCGCACCAAAACCCTGGGCTCCGAGCCCGACATAGGAGCTGAGCTCATCCGAGATGAAGCCCTGAGAGGAAGAGTCGGCACTGACAAATCGGTTCGACTATCTTCCCCGGACCCGATGGGAGAGCAGTCCTAGAGTCCTCAGTTGTCACCGAGGACATCCGAGTAGATGGAGCCGATAACACCAGCGCGGGTATCGGCTCCAAGGGTTCGACAATCATCGGTTCAGTTTCCTTCGGCTCTGAGAGTCCAGTATGGCTCGGAGGAGGAGTAGACAAATCCGGTTCCATGGTCTTCGGCACCGACAAGCTGGTCGGGGCCGACAACAATTTGGCAAGTCCTGGTGCCTGTAAAAGCTTCTGCACTAGCCGATCCATGTCCAAATCTGAAAGGCTGACTGAGGACTTAGCATAATGCACCGAAGGTGCTGACTGGAGCAGAGGAGAAGAAGGAATTTCAGAGACCGGCTCCAGTACTGAGAGCTGGCTCTGAATCAAAGGTACACTCGGTTCCGAGGTCTATGGAACCGATGACCCTCCTTCTGAAATTTTTGTCTTTTTTGCTACTTTGTCTAATTTTGAGGATTTGGAGGATGAGCTAGTACCCTCATGGCTACTCAACACCTCAGAAAAAGATTGCTGTAGCAATCCCCTGTCTATTAGCTTTCTCCTTCTCTCCAAGAGGACTCTTGAAGAAAAGGAATGGCAAATGCTGCAAGTGTCTTGGAGGTGTTTATCCCCCAGACAGTAGACACATTGAATGTGTCCGTCAGTGATGGACATTTTCTGCCCACAATCTGGGCACTTCTTGAATCCCAATTTAGGATGGGATTTTTCCTTGTCATCCGATATAGTTAAGGTAAAACAATCTAGTATGCTGCAAAAACTTAAGATAGTAAAATCTTTACTTTACTTGTAAAGCCCAATCCGGCCACTATCTATAACAATTATAGTTTACAGATACAGGGCTAAAGAAGCCCACAGAGAAAACCCTGACTAAGAAGATTAATAAGTCTAAATAGGGCTAAAGGCCCACTCAAAACAGCTAGCCAACAGGGCACTATCTATCCAGAACTATAGAAACTATTATCAAATATTTAAACACTAATACACAACTATCCTCTAAAAACAAAAAGAAAGATTTTTTTATAAGAACGTGCTGTTTTTTCTATCACAAATGGTTCTAGCTAGCTGGATCACTGAGATCTCTCTTGCCGCGGCAAACTAGATCTGAGGTACTTCCAGCAATGCATTGTGGGATAAGGGGCTTGGGCTCGAGCTACTGGCAAACCTTGAGCTTTGCTATCGGCCATGTCAAAGCCAAGGATCGGCTCCGAACCCATCAGTGAGAATAAACGGCGAGATTTAACAACTTCACATTGAAAGTTCTACTTTGATAATAAAGTGAAGCTATGTCCTTTGCACTCTGTGGGTATGTCTTGTCCTGAAAACTCTCACATTTTTACAAAAAATATCCCACTTTCGACATTTGAAAAGGTGGCAACCTTACCAACCCCCCCCCCCCCTCGCCAGGGTTGGCAGTGCTTTCTGTTGTTTCTTTTTCTTCTACTCCCTCTTAAAGGCTTTGAGAGTCTGTCTCCTCTGATGAAGATATGGAGTTGGATTCTGGAGAAGTGTCACTAGCTTATTTCTTCTCAAATCCATTTTCCTTTTGCTTTAGGGTTGGAAGATGACGATACTATTTCTCCTGATTTTCCTATTGATGAGATATTTTTTGGGGACACAATAGTAAAAATGATGAAGCACTTTTAGTGTCAAAGTTCCAAAATGACTGAGGTCCAGAACAGGTATAACACCTCTAACAGATGGACTCTTCCAGACCCTGTGTAGTCCCTCCTGTGTTGGAACCCTCCTGGATACCTTTTCTTCTACTTCCCAGGTTCCTGAGTCCCAGCCCCCTAATATCAGGCTCAAAAGGTTTTGTATAAGAATCCTCCCACTGACCCTGCAGTCATTTCTCTATCCGTACTGACTAACCTTCCAAATTACGGTCTTCTTCCAAACTTTTCCTCTCTGACAAAGACAGAAGCTATGGACAGTTAAAGGAAAAAAGTACACACCTTGGCCACCATAGACTTCGGAGCCATAAACTACCAGACCCATAAAACCAGGTATGTGCTTGGTCTTCTTTCTAAACTTGGAGGTGTTTTGACTGACATGCCTAATTCTGAAGCTAAGACTTCTGCCATTTCCATGTTGAGCTCTGCTTCTCAAGTGGTCCACCACTCTATCAAATGTAGCTATGATGCTGCTGATTCTTCTAATAGAACAGCTGTGTCAGGGTCTGTTTTATGAAGGCACTCCTGGCTTAGGTTGCAATCTCTCCCTGAAGATATACAGGTAAATAAATTCCAGAGGTTAGAAACCCATCTTCCCTGACAAGTCTGCTCTACTTGACATTCATCATTCCCTGTCCCTTGCCAGATTCCTCTTACCGTCAGGCACACACTGTCTTTTCTCACCTGAAAGCAGATCACCACAGATTCCTGGGTTATTTCCATAATTTAATAAGTTTACTTCATGGTTTGGAAATCCTTCCATCCTCTTCAGAGATTCCTCAGTCTCCACATTGCCAGCTTCCTAATTTTCATCCTATTCTGCAGGATCTTTTATTTCAAGGAACAAATCAGCCTATTCCACTCTACCAGAGGGGCAAAGGGCTTTACTCCAGAATGTTCTTAGTTCCTATGAAGGAGGGATGTTGGGGGCCCATTCTGGATTTCTCATTTCTTAACACTTTCTTTTTACAAGTCCCCTTTCAATATGTTTTGTTTCTAGTTCCCATTTTCCCTGTTGTTTCTTCAAGCCAACCTGGTCTCTTTGGACCTTAAGAATGCTTATCTCCACACTCCTGTTCACCCTCCTCTTCTAGAAGCACTTACAATTCTCTGTTTCTTCCTCACATTATCAGTTATCAACATTGTATTTTGTTTTTTTTTTCTACAGCACCAAGGTTATTTGCCAAATGCCTGGCTCCAGTCATAGATTACTGCAGAATCCATGGAATTCAGTTTTTTCCCTATCTGGATGATCTTCTGATTCAAGCCCTTTCTTAGCAGATTCTTTCATAGCATATCAAATTTATCATACTTCTGCTTCACAGTGTGAGGTTCAATCTCAATCTTAAAAAAAAATCTGTTCTATCATGTTTTCCTGGGATACAGGATCCAGACCCTGCCTGTGATGGCTTCTCTTCCTCCTGCCAAAGTTATCTTCTTGACATCTTTCTTCTAGTCTCTTATTTTTTTACAAGTGTTGTCTGCAAAAGTTTTTCTGCAAGCCATAGGGTATATGGCTTCCACCATTCCTTTAGTTCCATTCAGCAGACTCCACTCAGGAGTAAGTTTCAGTGGTATCTAAAGACAATTTCTCTGCAGCATTGTCAACCTCTGTACTTTCCCATTCCTGTCTTGCCTTATCTCAAACAAGAGTTTCTTTGGTGCATTCATCAGCTTTCTCTGAATTCCAGCCTGCCTCTTCAAGTTCCTTTCCCCACTGTAACTGTATACAGAAGCTCCAGTTGTGGGCTGGGGGTGGCTTCTTCCAACTACATCAGAGGCCAGGGGGTTTGGTCTCCCCAATAAGTAATATCAATATCAAACAGATGAGAGCCCTGCTTTTAGCTTTTGAAGCCCTGCATTCTCTCTGGGTTCTGAGTCCTCTCAGGATTTTCACAGACAACACAACAGTCATGTGGTACATAAACAAGCAAGGAGGCACAAAGTCATAACCTCTTTGCATTCTAGCTCTTCTTGATTGAGAATTTATCATCAGCTACCATCTGATCATTCTCAGGTGGTTTATATTCCATCAGAGCATAATTTGGTGTGAGACAATTTGACCAGGTCCAAAACAGATCCATAGGAATGGGTGCATCACAAGCAAGTCTTCCTAGACATCATCGGTGGAGTACTGCTCAAGTAGATCTTTTAACCTCCCTTTTGAACTGAAGTCTTCCAACATTCTGTTCTAGAGTGCCAAATCCTCTGGTTTAAAAAGTGGACATCATGTTTTTTTTTTCTTTGAAAGGGATGTTCCCGTATGCTTATCCCTCACTTCCTCTGATACCAAATATCATATGGGACAGACCCAAAATCTTGTTGGGGACTCCCATTTAGTCCAAAAAGCATTGGTTTCCCCTTCTGTTTCATCTGACCAGGAGCAATCTTCACAAGTTACCTCACAGGATGGATCCTAAAGCCAAACCAGCAGAAGTATACAATTTTTTCCCCTTAATTCTCTATAGCACGGTTGTCATTGTCAGAAGGTACAAGCTTGGAAGGAGGCCTGGGTGAGCCCATTTGCAAGAGTTCATAATATCTGTTTTGAACTTCTGAAATCTGCAAACAGTCCCACTTAAAATGTTCCATCATGCAGACCACTGTGTCCTCAAAAGATAATTTCTCAAAAGGAGAGTTAAGGAACAAATAATTTTGTTCATCAAGCCCTAGAGCCAAAGGAGAATGCATCTCTGAGGGATATGCTAAGGATTCTTTACCAGAGTCAATCTCTTCATCTGAAGGATCAGAATCCCTAGGTTTCTTAGATGGGGTGGAAGACTAGAGTGCAGAAGCAGTGGCAGACAATCCCTGAGGGGGCATCAGAGCCATAAGGGCATTAAATAACCCAAGTAAAGTCCTGATACTCTTTGTGAGAATCCTTAGACAAAGTAGCCATATGTTTAGTTTTCAGTTTCTTTTTTAAAGGAACATCTGTCTTGACAAATCTAGAAGATTTAGACCTCCTTGCCTAGATTCAATGACGGTACCAGGCACCTCTTCCCTAACTAAAATTTGGAGAATCCCCCTAGGTCCTTCAGATGCAATCAGCCATGGTTCTCCCTCTACATCTGTACAAGATGTATGCACATCCTCAGGGGATATGCGAGTAGGCAGCGCCGTTTCATCCTCCAAGTGGGAGGAGAAAGAGGGAAATGGTGTCGACAGTGGCCAATCTTGGGGATCTTCATCCAACCAAAGGGATACATCCTGTGGAGGTTGGACAGCAGCAGTTTCAGTATGTGCATTTTTTTAACTTTGGGATAGGAGGATTCAGCCATGGTACCCCAAGTCAATAACTTCAAATGCTAGTTTTGCAAATAAACAGAAATGGATGACAGATGGCTGCAGTGTGTCTTTGGAACAAAACCCTAATAGATATCTCATTCAGTGTAGTCGTGCATAGCATCCAAACAAAACTGAACTTCTCATGTCAATCTTTATGGGGAATCTACCTCCCACACTCATACTTTCCCGTCCTGGATGAAAACAAACTACAAAGAGGAAAAAAGAAAGGAAGGAACCCCAAGGAAGCACTTATCTTTAGAAGGCTCTGCACGTGAACCAGCTCAGTGAATGGAGCACAGACCGAATTCAGAGGTAGCATTTGGACTGGCAGCAAAGAAGTTCTGAGGATTAGGTGTTTGTACATCATGTATGTACCTTATGCATCGCATGTAGGACACAAGTCTGACATACAAAGCCTGGAAGGTGTAAATTCTTTGGTATGTTGGCTGGACATTAGGCTATCCTCAGAAGGATATCCCAAGAGTAAAGTATACTGCAACAGTGAAAAGGTAGGACATCTACGGTTATGTTAAGTTCTTACACAAATGTACTATTTTAACTTACTACAGCATCCCGTTTTACAGTGCCGGTTCATCGTGGAATTTGATCAACTAGCTGAATGTCTAACCCAGCTTTCTACTCTTGTGGGCAGCAAAAAGAAGTCTAAAAAATAAGTTCACTTTACAAAGATGTGGTATAATATTTGCAACTATCTCTCACTTAAGCTGCACTTAAGACTGTAAGTGTGGGAGTTTAGCTATGCAACTGTTTTCCGAGTCACTAACTTCAACTGGTGAACAGATGAGGGCAAGGTATGGTACACTGGTGCTCATTACAATACTTTTGTTATAGTATTGCCAAAACACTGAAGTAGAGCTACATAACCAGTTCAGCAAAGTATGGTTCCTGGACTTAAGTAAATCCTTTTTACTATTCTACATTTGCTTGCTATATACTAAATTTAAATATCTTATGTGCTTTTATATGTATTAACCAGATGGATGAGTTCACTCTTGGACCATTTTTCAGCAATGATCCAGGTGTATAAACACAACTGCAGCAATGTATGCAAATTTCACACTTGCAAACAATTGTGATTAACATCTGAATAAAGGCAAAACTACACAGCATAATCTCAGAGGTGATCACTGTTTGGAAAGATAGAAAGGAGAAATGTTTATATAGTTTTGTTATATCTAATCACACATATACAGCAATGTCATTTTTGACTGATTATGTTTAAGCAATTCCCCAATGAGTTATGAATTTAGGCTTTATTGACTGTGAGGTAGCGAAGAAGTGAGAATAAACTACCATATTTCTGTTTAGCAGGAACATTTATATGTTTTCTGTAGGTGTTCGATAGGTTTGTTCATGAAAGCCTTCTAATATGTTGTCTGTTGAATGTCTTGTACTAAAAAGTTCAAATCTGAGGAAACAAAATGACTAAAATTTCTTTCTCCATGAGCAAGGTTGAAAGGTGGGTGAATTAAAGTAACAGAATTGCTGTCACAACTCTGAAAAGAATAAACAGTGTTTTATTTGCAGTTTGCACCTTAGGGATGGAAAGTAGTGTTCATGCAACATTTTGAAGGATAATGGGGACATGATTAATGTGGATCAGGTAAAGGTGAGTAAGCAGTTTACCTTTTGAAATGTGACAGTGATGTCCCATTCTAGGTGACAGGTTGATGAAACTACATATCGCATTGGCAGACATTTGTATCAAGCTGGTATAATAGAATGAATGAAAGCAGCTATGGGAAGGGCATAGTCCAATTTATAGGAATGAACACATTTTTTGCCAAGGCTCTCCTGGATTCATGTATGTGGTGATTTGAGATGGAGTAGCTGACCTTAAGTTAGTTGCTTAAAATTTTTATCATAGTTTCCGTATGGATGCAGATAGAAAGACTGGGGTCTAGTGTGAGGGTGAAGTAATAGAACTGTTAGACAGCAGCTAGGGAAACATTTGTGGTGTGACAATACTAAGAGGATTAGAAAAGGAGTTTTTGTTGTATGCAGAATAAATAACTTTCAGAATAACTGATAGTATCACTGATATCCAGTGATTCAATATGCTAAAGTATGTTTTTCAGAGTTTTTCTGTAAAGAATTGATAGAAGGTCCTGTTCCACAGAGGACGTCATTCACACAGTGATAATTTGGGGAAGGGAGGGCAGAGTTACTGTCACCTGTAAACAAGGAGACTAGGATGGGCCTAAGTATGGAACCATGTGGAACACCTGCAGAAAAGGCACATTCTGAAGTGAGAGTTATACCTATCAGGACAATGGTACACAAGTAGCTGGGGAATCGAGAAATGACTGGGACCAAAGTTGCAGAGACACAGTTTAGTAATTAATAAATGGCAGTCAACCCTTTTAAAGGCCCTGTCCAAATCTATGACAGATGTCCTTTTTTCAAGGATGTTAGAATCTTGTCATTTACAGCTAGGGTTATGACTGCTTTTAAAGCCATGTTGGGAGTCTGTTAAAAGACCATATTTGTTCGTGTTTTCAAAGTGTTGATCAGTTAGTATCTTTTCAAATATTTGTGATAGGACGAAGACTGGAGATACTTAGGGTGGAATCTACAGGAACAGATTTTGGGGATACGAATTATACAAGTAGTCTGAACTGTTGGCCTTAAGTGTGAGGTTTACAGGAGAAAAAAAGATTTTTTTAGGACAGGAATTATTATGAATATGGTTGAACTATGGGGTGATAGTGCTGGTCTTAAGTTAAATATGTGCCAGTAGTTTAGAGAGGACAACCAAAAGTCTCAACCATGTCCTGCTCATAATACAGCTCAGCTAAGCACTCTTCATTTTAAATTTTAAGGCATTCCTGTATGCATCCTCTTTCAATCAAATTATGCTGCCGGTTAAAAGAATGAAACTATAGTATGCAAACTAAACAAACAGAGGCAAGCATGACAATGTACAGTAACTAAATCTTTTCTATAAATACATTTAAGCTTAGAAAGAACAGACTCAAGATATCTCTGCTCCTTTAGATGTCATGCAAACTATCTTCGGCTGTCTATGTAGCCACTCATTACGCTATGTTTGTGTCTTTCGGCTTTTCCCGGTTAGGGGTCGCCACAGCGGAACTCCGGTCTGCTAATGATCGGCAGTTGATTTTTACGTACCGGCTTGCCAGGCCTGACGCACAACCTTCAACGAAGGCACGCCAATTCACACGTCTCCATGCAGATGATGCTCTAGCTGAGAATCGAACCGGACAGCGTCTTTCTGTGAGGCGACAAGTCTACCGCAGCACCACCACTGCGGGATCCACTCATTCCTGTTTGTCCTTGATAAGTTTCAACCCACTGTGATCCATTCTTGTAAATAATTAGTTCAGCATGTTGCTATGTCTTGCAGCCTAACTGGTCTCCATAAAGGTAGGCAGTACTGTTACATACATAAAAAGCAGCGGCCGTTGTCACATGCTTTAACACAAGGCAGCCCAGCAGCTGTCATCAAGTGTGTTTTTTTTAAATCAGAGATCACATTGTCACGTGCTTAGTCAGAGAAAAACAGGCAGTGTCTAGCTAAATGAGTGAAACAATTAAATACAGTACATCCATCAGTGAAAAATAAACTTGAAAACATATTACTATGGCAAAAAAAAAAAAAAAAAGACAGAGAGACTGCAGCCCAGCAGTGTAATAGCACCAACCACACCCCTGTGTATAAAAACTTTAGTCTCTGACATTCCTTCAACACAATTTTCTCTGTTAAAGAACTGATATCAGCTTCAATTTACTGCAACGTCTAATGGCATGGAACGTTGAGGAGATGAATTAATTTAATAGCCATGCTTTTTCAGCATCTTTTTCTGCCCACTTTCAATTTTTTTTCAGTTTCACTATTCACCCTTCTGCATTTTCTGCTCCCTTATATATTGACAAAGTGTTATAACTCACTTGTTGACTGACTTTGTTATACTTTTCATCTGTTTACACCTTTATTTATTTTCATGACTGTGTTTCTTGTTTCTTTATGCCTTAATTGGTAAAATGACATGTGTCATCCTTCTAGTTTTTCCCCTAACTTGCACCAATTAAGCTGTAAACAGCAGTGGCTTATTCCTTATTTTTGATTGTGCACTTGTGTTCAAAGTTTTATTATTTCTGTGATGTGAGATTTTATGTAACACTGTTGTTCATCCATGCCACCTTCATTTAGCTTACTACAGCCTTCCTGAAACAATTTTATTCTGTCAACATCCGGACTGAAATGGCACACTTTGTTTGGAATGACTCTCATTTGTTCCCAAAAGACTGCTCACTTCTTAATCTAATAACCTCTCTGTGTTTGAGAAAATCAAATCCCAATCTGTTCTTTCCTTGCATAGTATCAATAATGCTCCTGCTCTTACATGTTCCTGAAGCTTTAGTGTTCTGGTCAACATCAGGCATATCACTCTGCTAGAATTAATGCTTATCTCGCACCTCTGTCATCTTACAGATGTGCGCTATCATATTCTTATCCTGTACCTCACCATGAGGAACGGGTATATACATAATCTTCAAGGCACAGTGCTGCTATTTTCAGTGTCTAGTGTGACCAATACTGCTTTAATCACACTGTTGCTTACCAACTTTTGCTTTTGCTTTGACCACTTTCCTGAAAGAAACAGCTATATCCCTTTTACCATTTTAATTTCTTTGTCCCTCTTATGCAATTTACCAGTAAACCACTTATAAATTCTGAACAGTGGCATGTATACCTTATAATCATTCATGATCAAATCTATACCACAGTTCTGGAAATACCATAATATCTATATACTATTCTTCCATTAACAACACAAGATCAGGCAGCTTTTTGCTTTTACTGTGGCTAGTGTTATTCATTACCTTCCATTTTAATTAATTTGCTGATATCTGCTATGCCATTCTTTCCAGGCATTACCAATCTTCTTAAAGTGTCTTCCCCAGTGAAATGTAAATCATTGGCTCCTCTAACATGAATAGAAAAGTTATGATTTCTTAGCTGATTTTCTGTACTACATTCGATAATTTAAATGTATCCTAATGAAGCACTTAAATCATTCCTTAGGGAGCCAGCTCCCTTCCAGAAACATGCTAACCACCATGCCTGAGCAACTATCTAGAATTAGTCCTCAGTAATACTGAAGCCCTTTACTCTCCATCAGTTGTTCAGCCAGGGGTTTAAACCCACAGTAAGGCATAGTACAACCTCACTCATGCTTCAGAAAGGCACCAACTTGGAGAATGTTACTTTGTAGTCTTCATTCTATACTGGTTCTATCTCATTAATAGTTCGTTCACTCACACTATAACAATAACATCTAGCTCCTTTACCCATGCTTCTGCTCTCATAATCCTTAGGATTCACTTTCCTGTCCTTACCAGACATTTCTCAGGCAGGCACCTTACCTTTCTATGCTCTAAATGTCACCTGTCCTCATAATGGACTTCTTAATCAGAAATTCTTACCTTCTCCTCTTGGATATTTTGTGTAGATCCTCAGCATCCTCTTTTATATCCTGTGCTACTGCCCCCAGAAGGAAGCACACCTCTGCTAAGATGCCAGAGGAAATGTGGAGGCGCAGCTGTTGAGATGTTTCTTTCTCTCTTCCACTAGTCTTATTCGACTGGAGCTCACTGTGGCCCTATTGCTTTTTTCTTGTCAACTTCTGAGGCAATTGTGATGGCTTCTGCAGTCCCTGGGTGGCAAAGGTACCCTCTGAGTTTTGACATACCACAACCATGATGATACACTTACTTTTCAACTCGGAAAGGATGAAGCAAAACTGAATCCTCAAAAATGTCTTCTTTAATATTTGCAAAATGAACAAAACACCCTACTACAGCTAAAGGTCATTCTATAGGCAAAAGTAAAAGCTAAATTAAAAATCCAGGAGCAGACCACCACGAAAGAACTACGCCCTTATTTTATTAGACAAGTACAAAAATAAAATTTACAGGAGCTCTGAAGTACGATGAGTGCTTTCAGCTATTCAGCCTTCATCAGATAAAGGCTGAAGAGCCGAAAGTGCTCATCATACTTCAGAGCTGCTGTGAATTTTATTTTTATACTTGTCTAATAAAATAAGGACATATTTCTTTCGTGGTGGTCTGCTCCTGGATTTTTACTTTAGCTTTTTCTTTAAGATTTGCTTCTCCACATCCACTGTACTACACCACTTTCACTGTGACTACAGTTTTACTCTGTTTTGATTGTTTTGTTTTTTTGGGGGAGAATAATCAGCCTTGACCACCCTGCTTTCCTAGTTTTTAAATAATCCAACCACTACCCCAATCCTTCATGGTCACTAGAATGCTACATCATACTGTGGGCTACGATCTTCAGGATTCTATTTATGTTTGCATTTTTTTCTGTTTTCTTATATAACTTTTGGAAGTCCTTGATTCATCAATACTCTTACTTAGTGTGATTGCGTGTGCGTGTGCGTGTGCGTGCGTGTGTGTGTGTGTGTGTGTGTGTGTGTGATGAGTAAATACATCATTTTTTAGGGTTCTTCTATTTTAAGCCACTTTTATTTTCAAATAACTTTTTATTGAATTTTGCAAAAAAGGACAGTGAAACAATATGGCATGACAATACAATCAAGATAAAACAGAATTAAGTACAAAGTGAAACAGGTACATCATGAATATATACATTTATACTGTCTTCCTCTTATATAACATAAGTTGTAACAGAAAAGGGGGGACAAAAGAGGAACTACGCACAAGATAATCAAACATATACATACAAGAAAAAATTCCCCAAAGGTTATATAAAAGGTGCTACTGTGATTTCTATAGAAAGGAACCAAGTAATTCTGTAATAAAGGCACAATCATACAAGGAGGTAGATCAGAACAGCCAGGTTGAGAAACTAAAGCATCTTGAACACTAGATCATACACTTTCTAATCACCCTGAAAAACATCAAACATTATTTTCCAAATTTCCTTGTAGTATGCCCGCTTATTTGGGTTATTTATAAACATTTTTTTGTAAAGATGTGTACTTTATTGCTAAATTCTTGAGGCCGCACCAAGAATGTTTAGTGCAGTCTAACCAATTTCTAGTTATATAGAATTTGGTCAATAAGCATAAAATGATGAGTGCATGAAGCTTAAATCTGGGTAACCTAAGGTCAGTGACATACAGGATTGCTATTTCCCATGAAAGGGTCAATTTTTGATAACCCATCTTTTCTAGCCTAACTTTGAGGGAGCACCAGCGTTTATATGTGTGACTACAGGACCAAAGAATGTGTAACAAATCTGCTTGAGAAAAGGAGCAGCAAGGACATGACGGGGATCTACTGGAATTAAATTTATTTAAAATACATGGGGTAAAGTAAGTATTCTTATTTATCATTAATTGTGTATAAATCAACTTTTTAAAAGGAGAAAACTTAAAGGTTAATTCTATTGCTCTGAGTTTTTGGTCTTTACTGAGATTACTATCCTGCTGATTCCAGTAATTGGAAAAAAAGTACTGCATTCTGATGCCTGGAGGCCATCAATAGTTTATAAGTGTTGGATATCATGTTTTTACTTCTAGATAGACTTTTTATGATTTCCAAAGTAGCAGAAATGTTATGTCCAATATTTGGTTCATCTGACACTACCGCTGTTAGGAGTTCTCTGATATGACGAAGGATGATAGTGTACTTCTGAACAAGTTTTAGCTCTTCCTTAAGACAGGAGAGAAGGATTTAGGGTTAGAGTTAGTAGGTAAAACCAGAAAGATAATCCACAGACTATGTAGCTGAAGTACTCAAATTCTGTGGGTGGAAAACAAGTATAATGGGAAAAAAACATACAATGGCCAGCAGAAAAGATGTCCTTTGCTAATTTATCTTCTGTTTTCATCTGGCACAAATGTTCGGCAGATTTCTGTCAGTGAGGGAAGGTAAAGCCAGAAGCTATATACAAACCAGTTAAGAGATGTCCTTAGGCTAACTTCATGTGCTTCATATTTGCTAGCAGCACTACAATTTTAACACATTTGTTCTGATGCTGACTTGCTTATTTGGCAGACATTATGCCAATGGACGTCAGAGCAACACTATCTGAATCTAGATCCCAGTACTTCCCAGCTGTTGGTAAGTAAAGTACAGCGTTTGGGTCTATATTAGAAGACCGAACACTTAGGTGATCGAACACCTAAACATCGATCTTCTAATACTTAACCACACAATGTTGAATGCCCCAGGGAAACACGTCCCTTGGCCACAACACAAAAAACATTAGTTTACATCGAAATTAAGAGGGGGGCTTCAGCTCCCCCCACCACCTGATGTGGGAGGCTGTACCCCACACACACACCCCTAACTAAATATACCAACACAGAGATCGCTCAACAGTAGGCAAATAGCAAACTTCGGTAAATGGCCAAGGGAAATCTTTCCCTGCGTTAAATTGGCCGTTCGCCATTATTTGCTTTCAACATTAGAAGATCGATGTTTAGGTGTTCGATCACCTAAGCATTCGGTCTTCTAATATAAACCCCAGCTTTTGCATGATCTGGAGTAAAAATATATAACAAATAAGATGGGGTACAATGCCCTGTCCCAATATCTTTTATTATTTATTATTAGTTAATTTAGTTACATTTGAAAAAAAAATGACAAGGAACTGGATGTCTGATGTCTTATTAACCAGTTGTCCACTGACCAGCATAAGTCACTTTGTCACTGTTTGAGTCCCATTTTGTCTACTCAAACTCTGTAATAAACAATTCTTCTCTGCTGTTGGATTTTATAACAGTTAAAAGCAATGACTGCTACCACTAAATAACAACTCACGAGATTTCTGTTCAAAGTTAGACAATATTTCACACCATTATGAATTGTAGTTTGAGCCTGCCAAAATTTAAAACAAATCAAAATAAAAAGAAAGACTACTTACTATTTCTTATAGTAAACTTAACGTTTCTGTGTCTTTTGTTTGCTTGAAGCATTTACACTCTTCAAAAGCTAGTCTGAACAGTGCGAAAAGCTGATATACTTGCACTGGCAAGAGTACACTTGTCAAGTCAGACTGGATGCAAGTAATTATCCTGGCATCGATGAGTAAAATAATTTTATTTGATTTTTTTGACAAAAAGGAAGACGTTAAAACACTGATTGCTATATCATGGGATCCTATCATGTGACAAGTTTAGGACTTTAAAAGCTTGTATTTTGTATTTTAAACTTCAGTCTGATAAAGTCACTTTAAAGAGACAAAAGCACTTGTGATCTTTATTAAAGTTTGTTGTTGATTTATATACAGTGCTTTTCATCAATTTATTTTTACAGCTGTGCTACATTGGAGATAATTTGTTACAGTTTTATATGTGTACTTATACATATACGCACACACAAACATAGAGAAGAGGTGTGTATTTCATTGGAAGGTTTTTACACTTATATTATTACTCTTGTTCAGAACCAATACACATATGACACACTAATACACTAACACTGAAAATTTAAATGGTTATAATGTATCATCATCTAACAAAGCATCTGACTCTGGTACCTGAAGCTCCTTTGTAATGTTGTTACTGCACTTGGGAGTTTTTTCATTCTTTTCCTAGTTTGAAAGGCCTTCCAAACTGCCTGAATTGCGCAAGCTGCTTGATGCATACGCTGTGTGGAAAAAAAAGCACAGGTTACAAAAATGTATGAAATATAAGGAGATTAACATAAGCATATGAGGCAAACATATTTATTACCCAAATCTTATTTCATACACAAGAACAGGCAACACTAGGGTTTCCTTCTTTTCTTTTTTACTATATATTTTTACTACTGTTCCAAAAAATAGTTGTATAAGTCAGCTTACCATAACTGTAGATGTTCAAATGATCACTGCTGCAGTAGTCTAAGCTTTATGGGTTATATCCTGCATAGGATGTAACAGCTGGCCAACTTCTAAAGTTTCTGGGCAACATTCATGCACCCAAACTCTTAGCTTGAGATGAGCTGACTAAAAATACAGGTTGCTTGCCAGAATGTTCAGCCCTGAGAAGACAATGTCAGGAAAAATATCCATTCCCTGGCATAAAACATAAAAAATACAAGGGAGGTGAAAAGAGGAATACCAATACAGCAGTGATCACTCAAACATCTACTGTTATGGTACGTTTACTCACACAACTGTACTATGGTCTTCATATTGATCAATGCTGCAGTAGCCAAATCTATACTGATACATTACTTTACTTTATATGCTATGGTAATTAAGTATACTTACTACACCCCCCTAGTGTAATACCTTCTCCAGTAACGCCAGACCATAAAATGGTCTCCTTTACAGTAAAAATAAAACTTAAAACCCCAGCTACCCTGAGAATAATTAGGAACTACTCTTAAGGCTAACTTCCTACTATTAAGTGATAACATGGCAAAATTTGCCCCCATAAAGTTTGAGAACACTACTACCTACGCAGAACTGCTCACAGAAACCCTATACAAGCATGTTAACAGCTGCATAAAGACAGCTGTACCCACAAGAAAAAAGTACAGAACTAACTCAGAAAACAAGCCACCCTGGTGGAATCACAACATCAATAGGTTGCATAACAGAAGGAAGAAAATCAGTGCAAAGATTAAGAGGTGCAGCACCCAGCAGAATAAAAGCACTCTGATTAAACTAAAAAAACCCCCCAGACAACAGATGAAGTCTACCAAAGTCAAATTTGAGGTAAATTTGGCCTCCCACACCAAGAACAACCACAAGGCATTATTTAGCTATGTCGAGAACTTCAAAGACAATGCACAACTGTGTGCAGAGCTCACTGTTAATGAAGCATCACCTACACCGAACCCAAAAGATATAGCAAACCTACTGGCCAACAAATTCAGCTCCAACTATACCACTTTCTCCCCCCTCAACCTTCCATCAGAAAATACCATCAAATATAACTCCCCCTGCTGCCACTAGGGAACAGGTCCTTAATGCTCTCTCTAAGGCCAAGAGCACTGCATCAACCTACAAACCTATAATAGCAGATGCTTGAATGATCATCAGCTGCAGTAGCCTTAGCTATATAGATTATATCCTGCACAAATACTGCTATGGTTAAGTTTGCTTACACAGCTGTACTAAGTTAATCATACTAATGCATAGTCTTAGCTATATGGGTTGATTACCCTAGCTTACTACATTTGGAAGACAGAAGGAAAGAGTTAAGACATCCTGGAGAATGGCCCTAGCAACAACTGATCTAGACCTAGAGAAGGAATCAAGCTTAGTGCTTTGTAAACGTATGCACCCAGGACCAACTTCAACCTTCTAGAATACTTCTAGAATCCAACTCTTTCCAAAAAAGCCATAGATTAAGCCAAGACTCTTGTAGAGTGGGCCCTGACCCTCCCTGAAATAGTTTTATTGTGGTGAGTATAACAAAAGTTAATAACCTGAGACAACCATTTGGAAATTGTCTGTTTTGACATAGGTTGTCCCTTCTTACATTCACAAGAAATGAACAATTGATCTGAAGATCTAAAAGATTAGCTCTGTCAAGATAGTACCTGAGCTGTCTGTGGACATCCAAGGTATGGAGTATCCTTTCTCCCTCATTGTTAGGCTCAGGAAAGAAAATGGGGAGATGGATAATTTGGCCTAAAGTAAACTCGGATACTACTTTAGGCATAAAGAAGGATTAGTTCTCAAAGACTGTAAAAAATGAAATAGAGTTGACTCTCCATAAGAGCTTGCAAATCAGATACCCTTCTTGCAGAGGTCATACCAATCAGTAAAACTGTTTTTAGTGTTAAGAACCTCAAGTCAGCCAGGTTATTTAGTTCAAATGGAGCAAGTGTTAATTCTCTAACACAAAATTATGATCCCAAGGAGGGGCATCCAGATTTCTTGGAGGCCTCTTATGAAAAAACCTTTCAAAAACATTTTGACATAAGAATGCACTGAAAGAGAAGGATTCATGGGCACACACGCTGAACTGTCAGATAAATGAATCTGACATTTAAGCATGTGTGCCCAAATGTCAGACAAAAGAGTCTTGATGGAGGAGTAAGAAAGGCCATAGTTTAGTAACTCAAACAAATAATGTAAAACCACAAAACAACTATCCCTGAATTGATTCTGGTTATGTTGTTGGCACCAACCAGAAAAAGCTTTTTCATTTGCTAATATAAGATTTTCTAGCAGCAGGCTTTCTGCCACTATTAATACCTGATGCACATTTTCAGTAAACTGGTGCCTAAAGGGAATTATGACCATCAGTTGAAGATGACTGGGATGGGGTGTATCAAATACTCCTTTTCTTGTGCAAGTAGATCCAGTTTGTGAGGAAGCTTGTGGCAATTGTCCTAGCCATTTCCAAAAGAAGGGAGAACCATGGTTGCCTGTGTCAGAAGGTAGTCACCAGAATAATCTTGGGAGATTCTTTCTGAATCTTCAGAAGTACCCTGGATATTAATGGAAAGGGTGGAAAAGCATACAAACACATTCCCAGCCAAGGAAAAGAAAAGGCATGTATCTGTCTTCCAGGCCTTCTAGCATGGAGTCATGGAGCAAAATTTTGCCAGCTAATTATTCAGAGAGGAGAAAACTAGTCTGCAAAGGGGGTTATTACCTGACCTCCCCTTGCTAACTGATGTACCACATCACTGTGGGGTTGTCTGTAACAACTTGAAGAGGTCCTGAGAATGAGAAGATCCCTTACATAGTAGTGCTGTCTTAATAGGACTGTCCTTTGTTCTGGGGTTTCTTGCTTTCTTTTGGAACCTCCCTGTCACTGCTTTTTAAATGTCTGCTTACCAGCATTTTGCTGAGACTGTTTCTTTTGTTTATTGCCAAAAAATGAACATGGGAGCAAAAATAACCCCTTGGAAACTTTAGAGGAGGGCTGAAAAATCTAAGAGACACATCAGCTTACCCCAATCACCACATTTTTGATAACCTCTGTAGCACAGGATCCGAAAACTAAATATCCAAAGGTGAATTTAAAATCAAATTTGTTACATCCTCTGGGAGGTTCTGAGAATGCAGCTAGGCAAAAATCCTCAAGACAGTACCATTGACAACAGTCTTGGATGTAATATCTACAGTCATAAACACACTTAAAACAATGAGTAGTGACCTGAGAAACAGAAAAAACTAAACCACACAAAGCAGATTTTCACAGGAAGGAACTGCAGATAAAACACTCCTCATACTCTCACAATTAGTCAGAATAAAACACTCCTCACACTCTCACAATTAGTTGGAATAAACTTTAACGTACGAGCCTGACAATTCAAAATTCCACAAATTAAAGTTGGAGAAGTATAATTTTGTTTCTTCAACAAAGTATTAGTTTAAGGGTGTGCACACTTATGCAACCAACTTATTGTGCATTTTTTTTTATTTTTTCCCCTAACAGACTTGCTTGCTTTTATGCAGGTTATAGGTCACATTAAAGGTGAGAAAAGTTTTGAAATGAATTACAGTGGTCTCATTTTTTATATCACAAAAACTTGGCATCTTAACAGGGGTGTGTACAGTTTTTATATCCACTGTAAATGTTTAGTTTTCTGTTTTTTGACAGTTAGGGTAGGGCAAACAGGATTTTTATTGGCAGCAGCGGCTTCCCCAGGGTTGGGTACAACATTTTGGTTAAGCAGGGGTACCCTCCATGCCCCTTCTTCCAACATCAAGGAAGTGGCACTCCCTTGCCTTGTTGGGGGGTCCCAACAGCTGCAGAGGAAGTGGCTAACCCTTGGTGCATAATAGCTGTATGGACAACACCAGAGGGATCTGGGGCAAAGAGTAGTAATCTGAGAAACCAGCTTTGGTCACAGCAGAGTCACCTATCTGCAGCTGAGGCAAAGTGATAGTAGCCTGCAGTGGTGGCAAAGGCTTAGTTTTTTTTCTTTTTGTGACTGTAAAAAAGATTGACCATGAGACCAGAAGTTTGTTTGAGATGGTGCCTCTTTTCTAAGGAAACTAAGCAGCACAGACAGTAAAAATTCAAAAGCCATATAAAGTCACTTTTCCCAATACAAACATAGTAAAAAAGCACTCCAATACATTTTAGCAGCCACAGAAAGTAACTTAAACACAGTTTCTCCAAAGAAAAAATGTTTAAATCTACTTTAAACTGTCAAACACAAACGTGCACTTCTGTCTAAAAGTACAGTAAAGGCATATGACAGTCAATAAAAACACATTTTCAAAATTTAAAACGTAGTTTTTCCACACAAGTAAATTAAAACAAAAATAATATGTGAAAGGTTCTTACCAAAGGGAACTTATCTTCCAACAGTCCTCCGAAACCTGGAGAACAGTGCTGTCTTTGGCAGCAGGAAAGCTCTAAAGGTCTTGGCATCCAAACCTGTCTTTTTAGCCAGTTTAGCTTGAGCTGGCTAACAGTTTGGGTGCATGGAAGGTGCCCTGTAGCTTTGGAAACTGTCTTGCTGTTATACCCTATGCTGGATATCAACCATTTTGCTTAGACTACTGCAGCAGTGATCAATATGAATAACATCATACAGGTCAATTAGACAAAAACACTTCTATAACTATTCTGTAGAGTGAGCCTAGTTTTCTGTTAGTTGATTTTATGATGGAGTTAATATGAATATCAAATTTTAGTTGGTTGTCAATAATCACACCCAAGAGTTTGGTTGCTTGGTCTGGAGTAATTAGGGTACCATTGATAGATGTGAGAGTGAAGTTGATAGAGGGAGAGAGGTGTGTGGGTGTAAAGAGGAGGAGTTTGGTTTTCTTTGGGTTGAGGAGGAGGCAGTGATTAGAGAACCATTTCTCTATGGTGGTGAAGGTTTTTTGAGTGATGGAGTGAAGGTCGGCCTGGGTAGTGGCAGGGCAGATAATGGTGGTGTCATCAGCATATTGAATGCAAGTAGATTGAGGGGTGGCAAGATGCAGGTCATTAATAAAAATAGAAAACAACAGAGGACCTAGGATGGAGCCCTGAGGGACCCCTATAGAGGTGGGGAGAAGTTCAGAAAGATGGTTGTCCCATAGGACAGCTTGTTTCCGATTATGAAGATAGGATGTGAACCAGCTTAATGCAAGATTGTCCAGAGAGAGGGATTTTAAACGATGTAAGAGTAGTTGATGATTGACCATGTCAAAGGCTTTTGACAGGTCTACGAAGAAAGCTGAAGAAAGAATATTTTTGTTGCGATTTTTGTTAATGGAGTCTATGAAGGATATTAAGGCTGTGGTGGTGCTATGGAAAGGTCGAAACCCATGTTGGCAGTTGGCTAGGAGATTATTACATAGGAGTAGGAGTTTTCTGTTTTTTGACAGGAAGGGTAGGGCAAACAGGATTTTTACTGGCAGCAGCGGCTTCCCCAGGGTTGGGTACAACATTTTGGTTAAGCAGGGGTACCTTCCATGCCCCTTCTTCCAACATCAAGAAAGTGGCACTCCCTTGCCTTGTTGGGGGGTCCCAACAGCTGCAGAGGAAGTGGCTAACCCTTGGTGCATAACAGCTGTATGGACAACACCAGAGGGATCTGGGGGAAAGAGTAGTAATCTGAGAAACCAGCTTTGGTCACAGCAGAGTCACCTATCTGCAGCTGAGGCAAAGTGATAGTAGCCTGCAGTGGTGGCAAAGGCTTAGTTTTTTTTTCTTTTTGTGACTGTAAGAAAGACTGAACATGAGACCAGAAGTTTGTTTGAGATGGTGCCTCTTTTCTAAGGAAACTAAGCAGCACAGACAGTAAAAATTCAAAAGCCATATAAAGTCACTTTTCCCAATACAAACATAGTAAAAAAGCACTCCAATACATTTTAGCAGCCACAGAAAGTAACTTAAACACAGTTTCTCCAAAGAAAAAATGTTTAAATCTACTTTAAACTGTCAAACACAAACGTGCACTTCTGTCTAAAAGTACAGTAAAGGCATATGACAGTCAATAAAAACACATTTTCAAAATTTAAAACATAGTTTTTCCACACAAGTAAATTAAAACTAAAATAATATGTGAAAGGTTCTTACCAAAGGGACCTTATCTTCCAACATTCCTCCAAAACCTGGAGAACAGTGCTGTCTTTGGCAGCAGGAAAGCTCTAAAGGTCTTGGCATCCAAACCTGTCTTTTTAGCCAGTTTAGCTTGAGCTGGCTAACAGTTTGGGTGCATGGAAGGTGCCCTGTAGCTTTGGAAACTGTCTTGCTGTTATATCCTATGCTGGATATCAATCATTTTGCTTAGACTACTGCAGCAGTGATCAATATGAATAACATCATACAGGTCAATTAGACAAAAACACTTCTATAACACTGTCAGTATAATGCCTCAACTATTTATATCTAATTATATGACATCTTTACGGGTATGGTGAAAACTTATTCAGATAACTTTACAGTCTTATTAATCAGCAGTCTTTGTATAAAGATTTAAAATATTGCTACACTATCCAAAATGCTAAACAGCTTCCAGTGTCTGCTAAAGCCCCCACCCTCCTCTGCAACACCCTTACCTTTAAGCTTCTCAAAGAACACTATTGACCCCTGCTAGTTAATACATTACAGGTTCATACCACAGTTTTATTCTCTTTATGGAAGCAACAATCTAAGAATTAAA
>NC_056737.1:1574685819-1574779150 GCF_019279795.1 Protopterus annectens
TACGTGTGTGTGTGTGTGTGTGTGTGTGTGTGTGTGTGTGTGTGTGTGTGTGTGTGTATATATATATATATATATATATATATATATATATATATATATATATATATATATATATATATATATATATAGATATATAAAATAAATATTTATTTCTCCCAAAAATTTGTTAAGGTCCATAATGGCAGTTTTAGGTAGAATATAAATACATGCCAGTGTAATCCTCCTCTCTTGCCAATAGCCCCTTACTACCATGAATCTACCATTATCTTTTTTTCCTCTTCTACCACTATTGGAGCACCTCTAACAATTAGTATAAGTACTCCTATTTTGTTTTGTCCCTAATACTCTTCTGAATATGCATTCTGAAATCCTTTCTTTGTCAAATTCACATGCTCACTTCTTTCTAAATATGTCTCCTGTAGCATTCATATTTGCACTCTGCATTTCTTAATTTAATTTAATACTCTTTTTGTCTACACCTGTGAGACATTTCAATTTCTAAAATAATATGGAAATTGTGACTATTATTGGAAGTTATTATTCCTACCTATTATACAGTCTTCTCTGTGAGCTTTATTTTCAGAAGAATGAAAAGCCGAGTCCCCTTGTGCCTGATGGCTCACTTTTTTGTTGAACAAACGTTTGTGTTTCCTCCTCAACCTTTTTTTACATCAATAAATTGACTTTGATCCTCCAATGAAAGAAAAAAACATTCTTAATACAGTTGGATACAACAGCTTGAATCTCACATGCCTCTCAACATTCCCTGATAAATTTGCTTCTCTTCTGCCTGGTGTACAATGAATAATCATTTTCCACAAATCCTCTACTGTATTCTGCTACTGCGGTGGTGGTGCTGCGGTAGCATTGTCGCCTCACAGTAAGACGTTGTCCTGTTCAGTTCTCAGCTAGAGCGTCTTCTGTGTGGAGACATGCGTGGATGGGTGTGCCTTTGTTGAAGGCTGTGCATCAGGGCTGGCAACTCAGCACGTAAAAATCTACTGCCAATCATTAGCGGACCAGAGTTCCACTGTGGCGGCCTCTAACCGGAAAAAGCCGAAAGACAACAACAACTCTACTGTATTCTGCTGTATCCAACTTATAATAGTTTGCCATTCTGCCACAGTTTTGTCTGTATCAACTCTTTCTGCTGGTAGGATTACATCTTTACTAATACAGGACTTGGTTGGTTTCTCATAGCTAGGTTTGGAGCATACACAATATGTGCCCTTTCAATTAATATACCATGTTATGAATACCAGTCCAATTGCTTGTTTGTGCTTTCATAAAATAAATACAATCTGTTTGCTCCAGTTTCTCTGGTACAGCAGAACATCTCAGGTTTTCCTGCATCTCTGTCCACTAATGCAAACATTTTTTTGAAATGCCTCTTCTTGAGCCATCTTATATTCAGCCACTGTTTTCTTCATTTCAACCACTGATTTTTTTCAGTCTTATCAGTTCATCTGAATATCTGTTTAAAGCTTCTTCCATTTTTTCTAGCTTTTTATTTGAGTTGATATACTCTTTCAATAATTCATTTATTTTAATCACCTCTGAGCACATTTGACTTATTTTTTCCCCACTAGAATAATGGAAGCCATATCTTGCATCAAAGCTAGTGCTTGAAATTATTTTTCCTCAACAACCGCAGAATTCTTCCCAGTCAGTGTTTCTCTTCACCTTTTCTAGTTTTTTTTTTTCAGGCTTTTAGTTTCTTCTTTGCTAGCATCCAGGCAGTGCACTTAGTAGCCAGTAACTTAATTTACTAAAAGTGGCACTGTTCCTGGCACCTATCTCTCAGTTTCTTTTTTTTTTCACACTGGGAGAACTGAAGCTAAGCTGTTGACCAGTGTGCAGCCATCTTGGAACCTATTAAGGTATTAGCTTTAAGAGTAAAGTGACAGAATTATTGTAACACACATATCAATACAAATTATATAATTACCTAAAGAATAAGTAGTAATAGTTCTAACAGTTCTTTAATATTACTCAAAGCACGAGAGATCAGGCTTCAGTTGTTACAGAATAAACTGTGCATTACATAACGATCATTGTACATTAGACAGCAATTAAAAAGACACTGACAGGGTATGCATACTTTGAGACATATCTGGAATGTAGAAAATATAAGTTCTAATAAATGTAACTTTATTATTATAACATACAGAAATCTTGACTGCAAATATAAAGGATTATTAGTTAACACCTTAACAAATCTAGCTGAAGGATTTTCAGAAACAGGTTGATAAAGTAGATCACATTTTCTTCATGTTAATTTTAGAACAACAAGGTCGTAACAGTAATTATTTTTAAGACACATATTATGTATGTAAAAAGAGAGTTTACAGATAGCTACTACCACAATGGTATAGATCATGCTACATAGAATATATAATACGAGTAATAAGATATGATAAAGAATTGCTCAGTCAAATTAGTTTTAGAAATCATAAAGTGAAAAGAGACTTAAATCCAGAAGATTTTCAAGTGATACCTAGTGAGCAAATTAAATTGCAAGTTTATTTATAAGATGGAAATAAATTACTTTGCATTTGCAATATTAGTTGTAGCAGTATTTATCATTGCAGTATCTTTTTGCAGACTATATTAAAACATTTATAAGGTAACTACAGATATAAATCCCTCTTCGGGAATTTCTGGAGAGGTGATTGTGACATCACCCCTCTGGGCCAGTAATCAAGGAGCCTGAATCCTCACCACCGACACTGGAGAGGGACATTCACATGGAATACAAATAGATACACTCAGTATTTCAGATGCAGACCTTTCTGCATCAAGTACAATTTCCCTTAAGAGCACACAGGGAACATACTCAGCCCAGGGTCTGAGTTCCACTCTCTGTCTCACCCCAGGTCCCCAGTAAGGCTCCCCACTGGCAAAGCTGCAGAGTTAAGTCCTCAGCCAAGTGTCCAAAACAAGTCCTCCACCACTCTCTCTGTGAAACCAGTGCTTTGTGTCCCTGTTCCAAGTAGCTTACACACACACACTCTAAGATTTCCTTCACACACACACACACACACACACACACACACACACACACACACACACACACACACACACACACACACACACACACACTCACCTGGGAAATGCTGCCGCAGGTTTACTAGCTATGCCCCCTTCTGTCCAGGCTATAAGGTAGTTATCCCTCCCACCAGACACTACAAAGCTAGCTACCTAAGGCTCTTGCAAGGTTACCCAATTATACTGAGTAAAATTAATATTAATACAAATAGTAATGCTTATCAAATGGCCAGGCTTCAGGAATGATCACAGCATCACCAATAAATATAAGTACTCCCAAAAGTTAAAATATTTCTCTAAAGGACAAGCCACAATGAAACATTTAAATATATTTAATAATACACAATAAAAGAACATAAAAATATGAAAAAAATCTATTCACAGTAAACACCAGAGATTCAGTCACAGGAAATATTAAAAATAACACAGCTGGAAAGATTCACACAGTTACAGAAAAAAAAAAGTTATGTACTTACAATAACGGTCCATGTGTGTTGTCCATCTCGATCTTTATTCTCACTGGTAGGCCAGATCCGATCCACAGGATCCATCTCGACCATTGCAAAAGCTCGAAGTCCTCAGCTAAGCTTGTGGGCATTTTTCCCTACCTATAATGCAACTTCCTCACTACCTCAGATTTTGTTTCCCCTCAAGCAGTGACAAGGAGAATAGCTTTTATAAGCATATTTTGTGTATATACACACATATATATATATATATACATATATATATACATACACACACACACACACACACACACACACACACACACACACACACACACACACACAAAAACCCACATTACTTCTGAGGCTACAGAGTCCTGCAAAATTCCAATTAAAACTACTCGGTCTCCCAGGAGTATAGGCAGGGGGTATGGTGGGTGGGTTGTGAGAATAAAGGTCGAGATGGACAACACACATGAAATGTTACAGTAAGTACATAACTTCTTTATGTGTTGTTGTCAATCTCACCTTTATTCTTACTGGTGGAACCACGTCCCTCACTACCTGATTCTTGGGAGCCTCATGTAAGAATATTCCATGGAACCATAAAATCAAAGGATGCTCTACTCCTAGAAGCTAAATCCAACTTGTAAAGAGTAATAAAGGTATGTGGTTTTGCCTATTTTGCTGCAGCAAAGATGTTGTCCAAAGGTAATCTAGCTTAAAAGGCTGCAGAAGCGGCTACTGACCTGGTGGAATGAGCTTTGACAGGATTAAAAATAGTCTTGTTGTTAGAATTGTACATAAAATATATACATTGTGAAAGCCAGTTGAACAATGTAACATTGGAGACTGGTTGGCCTTTCTTAACATCAGAATATTAAATAAAAAGTTGATTTGACTTTATAATTTCCGATGTCCTGTACAAGTAAAAAAGCAACCGTCTGTAAACATCCAGAAGATGTAAAGTATATTCCCCTTTATTTTGAAAAATTGGGAAGAACACTGGTAAGTCAAATGACTGATTGAGGTTACTTTCCGATACCACTTTAGGTAAAAAGGAGGGGTTAATGCATAAAGAAACTATCCTTGTGAAACATTATGTATGGAGGATTGGCGGACAGGGCTTGAAAATCTGAAACTCTCCTTGCTGAAGTAATAGCGACTAAAAGGTTCAAAAGGAGGTGAGATAATCTTTGACAACATGAAATTCAAATCCCAAGGCGGAACTGGGTTTCTGTATGGAGGTTGTATCACTGTAGTTCCTCTGAGGGATGCTTTACAAAGTCCGTTTTACATGATTCTATATGAAAATTTGAAACTGATGCTAGCCGAACTCTAATAGTAGCTGCAGCAGCTCCCTCACTGAAAAGCTTCCTAAAATTCTAAGATAGAATGTAATGGAGCAGTGAATGGGTATATTTGATTAATGCTAGACCATGCCACAAATCTTTTCCATTTACTTTTGTACAATTTTCATGTGGATGTTTTGTGGGAAGATAACAAAACATGTTTAACTGAAGAGGAAAGGAGAAAAAACCTGGAGATCAGGTGGACTGGAGCAGTCAAGCTGTTAGTTTGAGAGTGTTTAGACAGGGATGAACCATTCCTGATGGGAGAGTCAGCAGGACCGGAGCTGGATCCAGAATCCATGGACCCTCCCATACATGAGGCTGAAGAAAGGGAAACTAGATTTGTTGAGGCCAATAGGGAGCAATTAGGATCATTGTGGTCTCCAACAAACTTGCTTTTTGTAAGACTTTGGGGATTAGAGGTATTGGTGGAAAAGCATAAAGAAGTCCCAGGGTGCCAATCATGAACAAGTGCGTCCCTCAGTGTCTCCCCTGCAGGAGGGAATCAGAGCAAAATAGCTGCTGCATTTGGCATTGATTGGAGAAGCAAAAAGATCGCAGCAAGGCTGGCCCGATTTTCGTACGATCTCTTCTGCAACTTTCTGACTGAGGGACCACTTGTGCAGCCATAAAATGGCTCTGCTCAATTTGTCTGCAATCACGATGGATTTCCCTGGGATGTGCATTGCTATGAGAAAGCGGTTGGTGGCCTTTGCCACTGCCAGATTCTCAAGGCTTCTTATCATAGGGGTAAGATCTGGTTCCCCCTTGTTTGTTTATGGACCAGACTACAGACATGTTATCCGACTGGATTGCTATTGTACACAGAGGGAGGGAGTTCTGAAATGCTTGCAACACCAAGAGCACCACCCTCATATCTACAATGCTTAGGTGCAACTAAGCCTCGTGTTGTTGCCAGATGCCTAGAACTATCTTTCCCAGATAATGCCACCCCCACCTTACCTGGGAAGCGAAGCATCCTTGGTCACCGTGGCTTGAGGCTGAGGGGAAATAAAGGAATGGCCCTGAGGCACCAGAGAAGACATGAGCCACCACTGTAGGTCCCTTTTGCATGAGTCAGTTATCATAACCGTGTGTGTTATTGCAAGCTCTATGATTGATCATTGTTTCGAAAGTAACCACTGGAGGATTCTCATATGAAGTTTATCTAGAGGAATTAGAACAATTAAGCTGCCATTTTCCCTAGAACTTGGACAGCCAGCTTAGCAGAAGCCCATTTCTTCCTGATCAGCATCCTTATAACGTTGAAGGTCATGTACCCTGTCTTGAGGAAGCTTTGTTGTCATAATTGTTGTGTCCATCTGCGCCCCTATGAAAACCAAGGACTGACATGGCTCTAGTACAGATGTTTTGTAATTTATGGTAATCCCTAGGGAGGAACAGAGTTGTAGAGTGTAATCCCTGGTTTGCAGCAGAAGATGGCTGGTTGGGACGGTGATGAACCAGTCATCCAGATATGAAAACACTCGGAATCCTTTGCATCTCAGGTGAGCTGCCACAACTGCCATACACTTGCTGAACACTTTGGGGGCTGTAGAGAGACCAAAGAGCACAGCTCAAAACTGAAAGCGACTACCTCCTAGCTGGAAATGTAAGACCCTTTGGGATCATCTGTCTATCTGAATGTGGTAGCATGCATCCTGAGAGTCTATGGAACACATCCAATTGTCTTTTTCCAGAAATGGAAGTATCGACTGCAGTGTCACCTTCTGGAACTTGGACTTTTTGACAGATTTGTTCAAACTGCCGAGATCCAAGATGGGTCTCCAGTCCCATGTTTCTTTGGAACTAAAAAGAATCTTGAGTAAGTTCCGTATTCTTTCTGGTCTGTGGGGACATCTTGGATGACTCTTTTCCTCAGCAACTTTTGAATTTCTAATGCTGCTTGTTCCTTTTGACTAGGTGGAATGTCTGGAACTGGCTTGTTTATGGGAACGGGGTAGGAAAGGGAATGACATATCGCCTGGATATTATGTTCTGCACCCATTTGTCGGTTGTTATATTTTGTCAAGTTTCTCGGTGCAGAGACAATCGCCCCCGATTGCCTCCAGAGGTGAGCAATCAGGCACTCCTTCAGCAGCACTGAAAGGGCCCACCAAAGAAAGATTCTCTGGAGCCCTGATTTTGATGGCCTCCCCTGCCACGTGGGCAGTGTCTTCCATTGTTGTTCCCCCCTCTGCCCTTGGGAGAATATTCACCCTGTGTGTCCTGGAAAGAACTCTGGGTTTTTCTGAACCACATCTTCCCACTACCTCTCTGACCCTTGGGAAAGTGTCTGGTAGGTATGGAAAAACATACACCAATGGCAGACAAGGTCACCTGGTGAGCAAGTGAAAAGCCATCAAAAGGGGAATTAATGAAGGAAGACTTGAATAGCTCTGGGAAATCACAAAGGTGCATCCAGCCTGCCTCCTAAGAGCAATACCTGAACCCTCAGCCCTACTCGTCCCATCTGCTGCATAAGATATGAACCTCATGGAAGAGTTTACAACCAAATTGAGGGTGGCGAGTTGTGCATTGACCTTATCTGCCACTGTATCAGCTACAGCTCCTTGGAGGGAGTCTCAGTTCCTGAAACAGGTCTCCCTCTAATCTGGTAAATTGGGTAAGGTAATTCAGAGACCGAAAGGCAAAGACCACTGACGAAAAGATACACTTCCTATACCTATCCATGGTCCTAGAATCCCTATTAGGAGGATGGACAGAGGAGCTGCTCTCAGATAGCTCCTTTTTAGTGGCCGCCACCATGACCATATCATTAACAGCTACACCTTTAGTTAAAAAGGCCTTATCTTTTGGTGTAGTAATGTATTTATTTGGCCTCCTAGGAGTAGGTTCTATGGAATTTGGAGTCTCCCAAGCCTTCCAAGAGATTATGTCCATAAGATCTTTGGAAGGAGGGGTCACCCAAGAAGTCGAGGGGCAAGACCTGAAAGACTTCAGGTAAACTGACTCCTCAGCTGAAGGGGATGTGGACTGCCAGTCACCTCTCTGCATTAACATTTCGAGGATGTCTTCAAAGGAAACATCTTCAGGAGGTACCTGTGGGGACCCTTCTGCATTATCGAGGTCAGTATCTGATGTGATAGACTCCTCTGGGGAGTCAAGATGCTTCTTAATGCAGGTCTTCTTCCGAGGAACCTCCTCAGTGGGGTACTCTGGAGAGGTTTCAGAAGAGGGGCAAGTCCCTTGCTGGACATCCTGAGGCCTAGGGTCTCTGCGATCCTGTGGAAGGGTTACATGAGAGGACATAGATACCTGGCCAGAACTGAGAGGAAGATCCAATAAAGACTGTGTCTTTGACTGCCATGGAGTCAAAACCCTCCTCATAACCTCAAAAGTAGTCCTCCCCTACTCCGAAAAACTCCCTGAATCTGACAAAAAAGTCTGAGCTGAAGGTATCTCTGGCACAGGAGACAGAAGCTTGGAAACAGAGGTAGGAGCCAAACTCACCCACGCCAAAGCCCCCAGAGGCAGATTCAGATCCGAAGAGATCAGAACCAGTTCCAAGGATCCGACAGGAGAGCGTCAGCTACTAGAGGTCTCCTACTCTGACTAGAGGGAAGTACTCAGGGTAGATATTGGATCTGAGAAAGTAGAAGGTCCCGGAGCCGATACAGACACAAGCTAGACATCGGATTCTTCCAGCTCTGAAACCAAGAGATGGATCGGAGGAGAAACAGGTACTGAAGGGGAGGACTGTGTCTGAACCAATTCCTTTGGGCTCAGATTCAATAATAGCTTAGCTAGGGCTGGTGTCTTTGGCAGTCTCTGCACAACCCTATCCACATCCTCATCAGACAAGCTCCTGGTAGACCGAGTAAATAGTGTTGGAGACCTGGACTTAGTCAAAAGTAGAGAAGAGAGCCATGAAGTTACTGGTTCCAAGGAGGGTGAACGGCTCTGGTGTGATAGTTCTGTAGGCACCAAAAACATTGGATCAGAGGGTTCTAATGGTTCCAAAACAGTCTTGGATCCAGCAATGACATCTGCTTCGAGGGTTCTGTTGGAGCAGACAATTGAGGAGTTTTTTGACTTTGCTCTGAGGAGGATTTTGGAGCTGAAGATGTACATTTTAAGGACTTCTCAGATTTTGAAGAGGACTCCAGTGAAATTGCCTCTGAGAAAGGGTTTTTTAATAGACCCTTTAAAATAAGTTTGATTTTGCTCTCCATAAGTGCTTTCTGATTGAAGCCATAACATATGGAGCATGACTCTTGAAGATGAAGAGGCCCCAAGCAATACACGCACCAAGTGTGTGCATATCACTAAAGGGCATCTTCTTCCCAAAGTTTTCACATTTTTTTTGAAAACAAGTTGTTTCCTTCCTGTTTCTGCGACATACTGTAGGAATCAAGAAGAAAATACACCGACAAACAGACACAAGCACACCAAGCGAAGGGAGAAGCAGTGGAGATTAAGAAAAGACTGTTTTTTTTTTCTGGGGGGGGGGTCATCCTCTAAAACAGACGATAAAGGGAACAGGGGAAAAGAAGAACATCCTCTAACTTAAGCGGATGTCAGTTCTGCACCCTCTAACTTAAATGGGTGATAATGGGGGCAGGGAACACTAACACTATTCAAAGGGACTCTAAAACTAACAAAATAGTAATGGGGGAAAAAAAGCACCTAACCCAGCGCTGGCTTATCAGAACCTCCTTCTCTGTGTGGCAAACAAGATCTGAGGTAGCAACGGAGTTGCATTGTGGGTAGGGGAAAATACCCACAACCTTAAATGAGGACCTCAGGCTTTTGCAATGGCAGAGGTGGAGCTTATGGATCAGATCTGACCCAACAGTGAGAATAAAGGTGAGACTGACAAAAATCACATCAATACCTACTTATTCTTACTATACTTTTCTGACTGATCTAGAGAATTACTGTTCCTACTTACTTAGGCAAGATGAAGTAGGTGAGGGATTCTCCTAGATCAGATTCCAAGAAACAAACTGCAATGAGACTTTCTGTCTCACCTTAAAACATTATTTCTGTACAGAATGATATCACATACATCTGGTTGTCTGACTTCTGGTTCCCATGCACCCCCCCCCCCCCATTGCTAGAAACTACCAGGATTTAGCATCTACATGTCAATAATACACACACAAGCTTTGCTCAGATCTGGTGCAGCTTCTGGAAGTCACAAAACAAATACAAACTTCTGCTCCTCCTACAGAGACCAACAGGCACTTACACTTACTTAAAGCAGACTTCTTACAGACACTGCATCTCTGGCTTCATTACAAAACGTGAGATAACATCTTTATGGCCTAGGCCCAGTAATTTAATTTCTTACTATTTCTCAAAGTCAGGTGGACTGAGATTAAGCACTTCTCTTCCAGTATCCTCTGTTACAATGTATTAATTTCACCAGTTACAATGCATACATTTCATCAGTTACTACATGCATGTGTATTTATTTCCTATCAGCAGGACCCACTGTTGGTACATTTTTAACACAATCAGCTTTACAAGTACGTTTTTCAACACAATCATCTGTACAAATCAGTTTGATATACAAATGACATATAATTCTTTGCAAAATTCTAGCTAGCTGTGCTGGCAAATGTTACACATCCACTGCCCTACTTCTCCTGGCATAGCTGGCAGTATCTCATACTGTCACAGTCATAAGGACAGACTTTACAGAAATACAGTTTTGTTGCAATAGATCTGATATTGCAGTTCTGTCTTTGTATAGGCATGGATGTGTAGCCATTTTGAAGGCCTATATCTTTTAGTTATGTACTTACCATAACTTCGGATGTATGGGATCCATCTCGCCTACATTCATAACTGATGGGTTTGGAGCTGATCCATCGGCTCCGACTCGGCCACTATATACTAGAACAAAGTCTCTAATTGGCTGGGCTACCCCTTATCCCAGAATGCACCATGCCTGCTTCCCCAGATCTTGTTTGTTCGCTTTCATACCTACATCCAGACACAGAGACATACCAGCACTGTAACAAACTAAAGTCCTTCAAGAGAAAAACTCAGTAAGTAGCAACATTCCCTCTAAACCCAATGGGAAGGGGGAAGGAGGCGGAGCGATATGAATGTAGGAGATGGATCCCATACATCCGAAGTTATGGTAAGTACATAACTAAAAGATGCAATGGGATCCTATCTCGCCTACATTCATAACTGATGGGATAGCGTCCCTAGCACCTAAATCCCGGGTGGCTCATTGGAAAACACTCCTGAGAACTGTGGAACCAAAGGAAGCTCTACCTCGAGAAGCCACATCTATCTTGTAATGAGAAATGAAGGTGTGCGGAGAAGTCCAGGTAGCGGCCGCACAGATATCATCTATCGATAATTTGGAGTGGAATGCTACAGAAGTAGCCATTGCCCTGGTAGAATGAGCCCTGACTGGGAAGGGTAGCTCCTTGCCGGACCGTGAATAAATGAAGGAGATGCAATCTTTAATCCATTTGGCTATGGTGGTTTTAGCCACCGGTTGACCCAACCTATTTTCCGCAAAGGACACAAACAGCTGATCTGACTTTCGTGTCTGATTGGTCCTACTTAAATAAAAACGCAGTTGTCTGTGAACATCCAACTGATGGAAAATATATTCTGCGCTATTGGAGAATTTGGGAAAAACACAGGGAGCTCCAAGGATTGTTGAATGCATAAGGGGATGCTACCTTGGGCAAGAAAGAGGGATTTAACTTGAGGGACACTCTGTCTTTGTGAAAGGTCAAATAAGGAGGATTAGAACAGAGAGCCTGAAGCTCTGAAACCCGCTTGGCAGAGGTTATTGCCACCAAAAAGGTGGTTTTCCAAGATAGAAATTTTATATCACAAGTAGCTGCTGGTTCAAAGGGGTGGGCAGTTAAAGAAGCTAGAACCATATTCAGGTCCCAAGGGGGCACAGGATGGACTATTGGGGGTCGAAGGAGCCACGCTCCTTTAAGGAAAGATTTGCAAAGCCTGTTTGCCATTAAGGAGGGCTCAAAAGAGACATGCAAATTAGAGATAGCCGCCAGTTGGACTTTAATTGTGGAAACTGAAGAGCCCAAATGAAACAAAGAAGCCAGGAATTCTAAAACCTGAGGTACTGGGGTGGTAAGGGGATCTATACCTCGTTGCTGGGCCCAAAGAGCAAACCTCTTCCATTTGCTGGAATACAGTTTAATAGTGGAAGGTTTGTGAGAAGTGGACAAAATGTGGATGACGTCTGGAGAAAGAGAGTTATCTTTGACTAAGGTTGGAAGTGGAGTAACCAAGCGGCCAACCTCAAGGACCTGAGGGATGGGAGAGACTGTCCCAACTGATAAGTTAACAGGTCGGGCACCAGGTCCAGAAATCATCGGCCTTCCACCGCATACCTCAAAAGGAAGGGGAACCAAACCTGACGAGGCCAGTGTGGAGCGATCAAAATCATGTCGCTTCCTAGATAAATTGCCTTCTGTATCACCTTCGGGAGAAGGAGAACCAGAGGGAAGGCGTACAGTAGACCGGGGGGCCAACTGTGAGCTAGGGCGTCCCTGGGAATCTGCCCCTTAGAGGGAGTCAGAGTGAAGAACTCCCTGCATTTCGCATTGTGAGGGCTGGCGAACAAGTCACAACAAGGGAGGCCCCACTTGGCGAAGATGTTTGCAGCCACTCTGTCGTTGAGGGACCACTCGTGGGGCAACAGGAAAGTCCTGCTCAGCCTGTCTGCAATCACACTGGATTTCCCCGGAATGTGCGTTGCCACTAGGAAACGCTGGGTAGCAATCGCCCAATGCCACACTCTCATGGCCTCTCGGCAAAGAGGGTAGGACCTGGTTCCGCCTTGCTTGTTTATGTACCAGACTACCGACATGTTGTCGGATAGAATCGCAATAGTACCCCGGGGAAGAGCATGATGAAGTGCTTGCAAAGCCAGTAGCACCGCTCTCATTTCCAGAATATTGATATGTAAGTGCGTTTCGTGAAACTGCCACGTGCCTTGGACAGACCTGTCCAGATAATGACCCCCCCCCACCCTATCTGGGAGGAGTCCGTGGTCACCGTGGCGACGGGAAGCTGAAGAACAAAGGGTCGCCCCTGGTCCAGGTTGGACCGAAGCAGCCACCAACGTAGGTCCCGACGGCAAATTTCCGTAATCTGGACCAGATGGTTCAAGGGGAGTTCCTGAAAGGACCATTGAACCGACAGTAGCCATTGCAGCACCCGCATGTGCAGCCTGGCTAAGGAGACTAGAAGAATAGTCGAGGCCATCGTGCCCAATAACTGCAGAATTAATCTGGCCTGAACTCGTGATCTGGGTAACAAGGTTTGGACCTCAGACTGCAGGACCTGAATCCTTTCTACCGGCAAGAATGCCCGCATTCTTCTTGTGTCTAACTCTGCGCCTATAAAGGTAATACGCTGAGACGGCTGCAGCACAGATTTTCCCCAATTGAACGTGATTCCTAGTGAATGACCTAAACTGACTGTGGTCATAAGCGCCTGAACTAATAGATGCTTGGAGGTGGCAGTAAGGAGCTAGTCGTCTAGATAGGGAAACACTTGGAATCCTGGACTTCTTAAGTGAGCTGTCACTACTGCCAGACACTTGGTGAACACCCTGGGGGCTGTGGTGAGACCAAAGGGCAGTGCTCAGAACTGGAAATGACTGGCTCCCAGGCGGAAGCGTAACTGACTCCTGGACTCTTGACTTATCAGAATGTGATAGTAAGTGTCCATGAGATCTAAGGAGCACATTCAGACATCCTTCTCCAATAACGGGAGAATGGACTGAAGGGTGACCATTCGGAATTTGGATTATTTTACAAAGCGATTCAATGATCTGAGGTCCAAAATGGGCCTTAAGTCCCCTGTCTTTTTTGGCACCAAAAATAGTCTCGAGTAAGTTCCTGATCTGATCTGGTCGGCGGGGACAGGCTGGATGACTCCTTTTCTTAGCAGCTTTGAAACCTCAACCGTTGCTTGATCCCGCTGACTGGGTGGCACATCCGGGATTTTCCTGATAGGAAGAGGGGGGTTCTTGATGAAAGGGATGAGATAGCCTCTGGTTATGGTCCGGAGCACCCACTGATCCTTGGTGACAGATTCCCAAGCCTGCGGGTGTTCCGCAAATCGACCCCCGATTGGCTCCGGAGATGCGCAGTCGGGCCACGTCTCAGGGATGGTGAGCGTAGGATGGACCACGAAAGGAATCGCGGTCTCCAGAGTTACGGGGGCCTCTGCCGCCTCTGGGGCAGCATCTTCCTGAATCCCCCCCCCCGCCTCTAGAGGGGGGATCACTCGGTGGAGTAGGAAAAGACCTTTGAGATTTCCTGAACCACATTTTCCCTCCTCTCTGGGCCTTGGGGTAAGGTCTAGAGGGAGTGGAAAAACAGGCCCCCACGGCAGTCAAGGTCTTGCCCTCCTGCTCGCACCGAGTCAGTGTGTCCTTCACCTTGGGTCCAAACAGGAAGGACCCATCAAAGGGGGCGTCGGTGAAGGAAGACTAAAGGCTTCTGCAAAGGGACACAAGCGTAACCAGGCGTGTCTTCTAAGAGCCACGCCTGTTCCCGCTGCTCTACTCGCCTCTTCGGCCGCATATGATATGAGCCTCATGGACGAGTTGACTATCGAAGATAGGGTAGTCATCTGGGCACCAACAGTTTGGGCTAACGCCTCAGGAAGATTACCCATAAGAGACTCACCTAACTCTCTGAGGAGGTCCCTTTGGAGCCTGGTAAAATGACAAAGATAATTCAGCGACCGCAGGGTAAAGGCCGCTGAAGAAAGGGTACGCTTCCCGTACCTATCCATGCTCCTGGAATCCTTATTAGGAGGGTGAATAGACATTGAAGCCTCTGCCACGTCCTGCTGAGTGGCAGATGCCGCCACCACCATCGCATCTACTGCAACTCCTTTAGTCAAAAATTCCTTTTGAGGAGGGGCTGAGAGGAACTTGTTAGGCCTGGCGGGCACCGGTTCCACAGTGTCAGGGTGTTCCCACACCCTTCGAGAAACTAAATCTAATAATTCATCGAAGGGTGGAGACACCCAGGAGGCGGAGGGCTGGGCCCCAAAAGCCTTGAGGAAGACTGACTCCTCTGCGGAAGGGGTTTTGAACTGCCAATCGCCTCTCTGTCTCAGGATCTCAAGGATATCTAAGAAGGAGACGTCATCCGAGGACGATTTAGGGGACCCCTCCGCATCATCGAGGTCAGTATCTGATGTGATAGACTCATCCTGGGAGTCAATGTGCTTCCTCTTGCACAATTTGTTTCTTGGAGGTTCATCTGAAGCGGATTCAGAAGGACCTCCCGGGAGAAGGGAACCCCCCAAGGGGGTATCCTCAGGCCCTGGGGCCCCACTGTTGTGGGAATGAAGCACACCAGAAGCACCAGTTCCCAAGTCTAGGGACGGTGAGGTAGAGACTTGCTGAGCCGGCAAGGACATGGCCAGCGCACTCCTCGTGGCCTCAAAAGCAGGACCTCCAGACTCTACGGAGGACACCGGCTGAGAGACCACGACGGTACCGGGAATCCCTGCGGCTGACGCTCCAAGGGGAAGACTAGGCACCAAAGCTACCAGTTCCAAAGTGTTCCCTTCGGCCCCGACCGAGGAAGTCCCGGTACCGAACCCTGGCGCCGAGGACAGGGTAGGAATGATGGTTGGAACAGAGAAGCTCTGAGGGAGTCTCGGTTCCGACTGGACAACTCTGCCCCGCTCTACCATCACCGACTCCAACGGCTCCGAGGAGGTTGGAGGAGGAATCGGATGCGTCTAAGTGGGGACCGGCTCCGGAGCCGAGTGGGCTGGAGCCGAGACCATTTTTGCAAAAACCGGGGACTGGAAAAGCCTCTGGATAACTCTGTCTAAATCTGAGTCTGACAACCTGGAGGATTTAGAGGAAATAGATGGGGGCCGAGATGACTTCACTCTCGGCTCCGATAGACCAGGGGACCAGCTCCGAAACGGCTCCAACACCATCGGCACCAGATCCGGAAGCGTATGAATAAGCATTGGCGCCAAAGGGGACTTCGGGGCCGGGGGGGGGGGAGTCTGAGCTGCACACCTCCAACGGCTCCGAGACCAAAGGAGCCAAAGCAGATGATTCGCCTCTTGATCCCCCAACCTGCGGCTCTGACACCAATGGAACCGAGGAAAGAGGTATCGAGGCAGACCCTTCCACCCGAGGCTCCGAAGCCATTGGAGCCGAGGAAGAAGAGGTCGACCTATGCTTCTTGGAAGTCGGTTCCGACGGACTGGTCGGAGCCGACGACCTTTTCTTATTAGAAGCTGGAGAGGAAGGAGAAGCCAAAGCTTCCTCAAAAAAGGGCTTAATAAGGCCCTTAAGGATCAATTTATTTTTTCGTTCTTGAAGGACCCTAGAGGAAAAAGCATGACAAACACTACATGTTTCCTGCAAATGTTTCGGTCCTAAACAATATACACAAACAGCATGGCTATCAGTAAGAGACATTTTGTAGTTGCACTTGGTGCACTTTTTAAAACCAGACTTCTGCTCTTTCGACATCCTATCACACAACTATTTCCCATAACGAAAAGCAAACCTTAAAGTAGGGCACGAGCCCTTTGACTCAAAAAACGGGACTGGCCCGAGATACAGAACACAAAACGGGCAGAAGCCCTCTAACTTAAACGGGCTTAGCCTGATAAATCAGGACATACAGAGAGACAAAATCAACAGATCCACACACAAATAAGGGCAAGGGCCCTCTAACTTAAACGGGCCTTGCCCGGTATGTAGAAAAAAATACCAATCACACCAAAACAGGTTACACACACACGTAAAGCTGTTAAAAGAGCTGTTTGTTAAATTTGTGACGAAAACCCTAGGTCAAAAGACCAAAAGGTAATGAAAAAAACCACTTAGCTCCAGCCAAGTCGAGACCACGTCCAGCTTGAAAAGCGGCAAACGAGATCTGAGGAAGCAGGCATGGTGCATTCTGGGATAAGGGGTAGCCCAGCCAATTAGAGACTTTGTTCTAGTATATAGTGGCCGAGTCGGAGCCGATGGATCGGCTCCGAACCCATCAGTTATGAATGTAGGCGAGATAGGATCCCATTACATCTTCATTTTATATTTTGCATGCAACTTTAGTGAATTAAGTCTTAGAGGAAAAGTACAGATTTGCTATGTTCAGTGAGTAACCTTCAGGCCAAAACACTGATAAGGGCAGACATGCAGACCCCTGTTTCTCAAGAAAACAGTTTACTGTGTGTCAGAATTGTTACTGAGATAGAAAAAGACTACTAATTTGGCCATTTGCACAAGTTTTATTAGAATTTATACTCACAATGTCTGAGGATCAAGGCTGAGGAAGTGATTCAAGCAACAGCGAAAAGGTAAAAGTCATGTGAACCTTTAAGACAGAATGCAATGCATTAAAGTACAGAATACAGGGTACAGAGTTCCATTTGAATCAGTTCATCAATTTATCAGTGAGCACTGACAGTCGAAAGAGTTCAGTGATGCATGACTGTCTATTCTGTTTTGTCATTATAATAACATCATCCTTGTTAAGATTCTTATATTGCTGTACAGTGTATTTTTAGTACTTAATAAATAAGCACCTATCCAGGCATGTCTAAGGATCAGCTCCCGGTGTCTTCTCCTGTCTACCTGATGAATCTGGGCATCTTGGGGCAATGCAGCAATTGCCTCATGTACACAGACAACCCTCTCCTCCTACCACCCAACACTACAACCTGTGAGAGATGCACTTATATAACCAAACTGGAAGCAAAGCTCTCTTCACCCAAGACTGGAATAGACAGTCAAGAGGAGAAGGTAAACACTTGCACCACACCACACTCATCACATAGTCCCTCAAAACCTACACCACCAAAACACACACATAGAAACACAAAACATACACCTAAATTCGTTGAGGCTCTCAAAAAAAATCTATCCAAACAACAGGGACCTCCAAAGCAGAAACGCAAGCAACCTCCACCCCCCCCAACACAACCCAAATGACACATAGCCCACAAACTCAGTGTGCCACCCAACCACAGCCCATAAGGCATAACAACGTACCTAACACTCTAGTCATAGGTGACTCTATAGTCAGGCACACTGATGTTCCACTCACCAGGCTAAACAAGGAGAAAGTCACCATCAGCTGCCTATCAGGTGTCAGGATCCGCCACATAATGCATGCACTCAGGTCACTCCATAGCAAGTACAAATATGACTCTGTCATTGTCCATGTTGGTGTGAATGACCTGAGATGTACCTCCCTGGACTACATGAAAAGAGACATGGAGGAGCTTTCTGATCTTGTAGCCCAGGCAGGTATGACCCTAGCCCTGAGTAGCATCCTGCCATCACCCAGAATGATACCACAGTACAAGGACAGTAAAGAAAAAATACTGTAGAACCCACCACGTTGGAAAAATCAGTCAAGGTGCATAGCTTAGATCCACAAGGCAGTTTATTGAACGATAAAAACAGGATGAACGCTTTCGCGTACCATTAACGTACGCTTCTTCAGATCAAAGTTGAAATAAAAGCTTTCCTTTTTATACTAGTCCAAATACATCCATTATTCAATTAATCATATAATTATTGAATTAATTCTCAAACCTGACCATTATCTTAAAGGCACATCTCTACTCTCTAACTGCATAATGTGTCTTTCATGCAAGACTACAAATTAAGGTATAAAATATAACGTATTATTAACAGCCTATGTATAGAGCATAAAATATAACATGTAGACCACCAGTACTACAATATTACTAATACTGCTAAGACTCTAGGACAAGTGATGTAAATGCAACTTCCAACTAAGGAATAAAATTGGATAACTGTTGCAAAAAATATGGCAAAAAATGTTACAAAAAATGTGAACTGCATAACTAATGTAAAATATATAGATCTAGCTCATTAATGACCTCTGTATTAAATCAAGACCTCTATAATGCAAGCAAAGTGTTTTCATATATATATATAAATAAATATCTACGACATTCAGGTAGTCTATAGATGGCTATAAGAAAAAATAAAGACATGTACATATACTTATAATGACACTGATATATACATATATTTATACTAAAAACAGCAGGTTAGTAGATATGTGTAAACATGCTAACAAGGATGAAATATGTTGTTAGCCATACATCCAGATGGATGAAAATATGTAAAAATGTATGGTTCCAAACGGATAAAGTAGATGAAATAAATGAGTGTCCATAAATTAAATAAATTATTAAATATTATCGAATATGTGTAAATACAAACAAAACAATAATCCTAAATAGTCTACTACTTGATAATATATAGATATATATATGTATATATATATATATATATATATATATATATACATACCTACTAATTGCCACTGAAACTTGCATATTTAATCCCTACTTTTCAGAATAGGTTTAAGCGAAACATATGCATTTAAACCTGGAGGCATATGCGCTCTAAATTTAAAAATCCATTCCAATTCTATTCTTTCTAGATTATTAACATGGTCCCCTCCTCTATCACTTTTCTTAACAATCTGAAGGACTCTGAAACAGAATGTGTGATCAGGAAATGCCATGATGTGCTTGGCTAAAGCATTTTGTTCCTTTTTCTGACGAATATCATAAATGTGATTGTACAATCTCTTCTTAAAGGGTCTCTTAGTCAGCCCTACATAAAAGGCTGTACAGTGCTCACAGGTTGCAAGATATATCAGATTCTGTGTTTCGCAATTGGCATAGAATCTGGGCCTAAAAGTCAAGTTCAATATGGGGTGGATGAAGTCCAGTTCTTTGCTTATATACCTGCAGGTGTTACAATGCATACAGGGATAAGTCCCTCGCTTGTTAACCTTAACAGTAGCTATTGCTTCACTTGACTTAAAATTATCACAGAGCAGTCTCTTTAAGTTCTTATGGTTACGGTAGGCTATACTGGGTTTGTTGCCTACTAAACAAAGAGTATCTTGATCAACTGTTAGAACCTTCCAATTATTACTTATGATATTCTTTATTGCTACATAATCATTGGTGTATGTAATCGTAAGTCTAATCTTGTCTTTAGCTGAGGGCCCTAGATGAAAACCACTAGGTTTCAGCCTATCTGTAAATTCACCCTCATGTGTAGGATTAAACAGATCTTGTTTGATCTCCTCAATCATTTTACTATCATAACCCCTTTCCTCAAACAACTCTTGCATAAGGTCTACTTGCGCTGATCTAGTCTCTTCTTCTTTACACATTCTGCTTACTCTTATAAATTGGCTCCTGACTATACCAGGAAAGACATGCCTGGGATGCATGCTGTCATAACTCAGGAGCGTATTCTTCCAACAGGGTTTTCAGTAAAGTGAGGGAATCAACTTTCCTGCATGGATGCTCAAATTCACATCCAAAAAATTAATGGTTGTACGAGAAGCTTCCATGGTAAAACTCAAAAAACTACTGGAAGTTTCTAAATAATCCAAGAAACAACCAAACTCAACACTGGATCCTTTCCACACAATCAGTATATTGTCCACAAACCTTTTGTAGACGATTACCTGTTTAAATTTATCATGGGGGAACAAATGTTCCTTCTCCCAGCTGTAAACCACAAGATTAGCGTACGTGTTGGCACACGAAGTGCCCATGGCTACCCCCCACTTTTGCTGATATATCTGGGTACCAAAAGAAAACACATTATATGATAGGACCAAATCAAGTAACTGACAGACTAAGATCTGTCTGTCATTACTATATTCTGTTTCATGTACCATGAGCTCCCTTGATGGCCTGTATTCCCTCCTCATTAGGGATTGAGGTGAATAGATTTTTCACGTCCAAAGTAATTAACAAGTATTCTCCATTATCTAAATTGACATCTAATTGATCAAGGGACGCAAGAAGGTGGTAGGTGTCTTTCAAAATATGTGGTACTTTATCTACCAAAGGACGTAACACTCTCTCTATATAAAGTGAAATATTGTCAGTAGCCCATCCTGCCCCAGATACAATAGGTCTCATCGGTGGGGGATCCTGGTTCTTGTGTATCTTAGGTAACCCTTTTATGGAGGGAATGCGTACAAAATCTTTATGGAAGAATGTGTAGAGCTCTTCTGTAATCTGTTTACACATAAGCATGTCAAAAATAGTTTCTTCTATGGTTCCATGTATTGCATTGATTTTATTCTTAGTTATGGATTCATATGTTTTAACATCTTTAAGCATGTTACTCATATTTGTAATGTAGTCCTCAGTGTCGAAGAGTACTATCCCACCCCCTTTGTCAGCTGGCCTGATGGTTAAGGCCCTAGTTTTAGATAAAAAATGTAGAGATTCTTTCTCTTCTTTGGTCATATTAAAATACTTGCATCTCCTTTTGTGATTGTTATAAAAATATTCATAAAAATCATCTTCACACAACTGAATAAAGCAATCTATATGCACAGGCAAAGGTGGAGAATAAATGCTCTTCTTTTTACATTGTTCAAACATTCCATTGTTACTAAAAGAAATACTATCTTTATCTTTAAAATATAATTTCAACGCCAAGTTTCTACCAAACATTCTGATGTCAGTCAACAACTCATGCAGATTACTACCTTGCGATGGCACAAAACTAAGTCCCTTATTTAATAAACTAATAGCAGAGTCTGATAATGTCATAGTAGACAAATTAAAACATAAGTTTTTTACTGTTTTCTCCGTCGTCGCTGCTGCGGGCTGTCTTCCGAGAATTTCCTCTTCTTCCTGTCCCAGGAGTTGTATCGACCTCTCTGCTGGTTGTTGGTCCTTACTGGTAAAGGAAAAAAAGAATGAGGAGCTTCTTTGTTGGGCTGTAAAGTTTTAGGTATGGCTCCTGTGTATTGGTGAATCATACGCTTCTTATTGGCCTCCTGATTAGGTAAAGGTGTTTGCACAGGAGTCCCAGTAGTTTGAATCGGTAGCTCATTAGGGGGAGTCACGAAGGCTCCTTCAGAACTGCTGCTTAATACCTCGCTCTCAGCTGTGCGTACTAACGGAGTGCTGTGCTCCAAGTTGGTAAGTGTACGCTCTGCTGATGCTGAGTGATGACGTAGTCGATCTTCTCCGTCACTCAAGTTGGAACGTCTGGGCCAAACAAAGACGTTACCCAATTGGAAGTCCTTGTAGTCTCTGAGTAGCTTCCTGTGTTTAGTCAATTGAAGCCTATTCCCATAAGACTGAACTTGCGCATACAAATGATCTAACTTGTTCAGGCAAAGTTCAGTATTGAAGCGTTCTCTTGCTTCACTATTTAATTGCTCGATTTTTAGTAAAAGCTGCTGTTCAACGGGAGTGAAGTAGTCTATAATTAACCTGATGTATTTATAGCTCAATTCAAGGTTCATTTCCTGCCATTGCTGCAATAAGTCCAAATGACTGTCCCCGTAAGTGGGCATACAAAGCACCCTCATGCCCCTGGGGACAAACTTGAAGTGGAGGCAAGCCTCCATATGTTTACGCTGCCATACTAGTCTTTGGTATTTAAATAAATCATTTTCTAGTTCTTTCAGCAAGGTATAGAACCCTTCAATATTATTAGTAGTGTCTCTTCCACTCACCGTTTCTAGGCTGTGTAAATCCAGGGTCAATAAAGGATTAATACTTAGTCTGGTGATAGAGTTCCATGTGTCACCAGGTATCCTCGGCTCCAGATTAAAAGGCAATTCAATTGATGGAAGCTCCATAACATGGGAGAGTGCAGCAAACAAAGAGAAGCAAAAATCCAAACAGATGCCACACACTCTAAAGGTCTACTAGCGAACAACAAAGGTAGCAGTAAAGAAAAAAAACTGTAGAACCCACCACATTGGAAAAATCAGTCAAGGTGCATAGCTTAGATCCACAAGGCAGTTTATTGAATGATAAAAACAGGATGAGCGCTTTCGCGTACCATTAACGTACACTTCTTCAGATCAAAGTTGAAATAAAAGCTTTCCTTTTTATACTAGTCCAAATACATCCATTATTCAATTAATCATATAATTATTGAATTAATTCTCAAACCTGACCATTATCTTAAAGGCACATCTCTACTCTCTAACTGCATAATGTGTCTTTCATGCAAGACTACAAAATAAGGTATAAAATATAAAATATAAAGTATTATTAACAGCCTATGTATAGAGCATAAAATATAACATGTAGACCACCAGTACTACAATATTACTAATACTGCTAAGACTCTAGGACAAGTGATGTAAATGCAACATCCAACTAAGGAATAAAATTGGATAACTGTTACAAAAAATATGGCAAAAAATGTTACAAAAAATGTGAACTGCATAACTAATGTAAAATATACAGATCTAGCTCATTAATGATCTCTGTATTAAATCAAGACCTCTATAATGCAAGCAAAGTGTTTTCATATATATAAATAAATATCTACGACATTCAGGTAGTCTATAGATGGCTATAAAAAAATAAAGACATGTACATATACTTATAATGACACTGATATATACATATATTTATACTAAAAACAGCAGGTTAGTAGATATGTGTAAACATGCTAACAAGGATGAAATATGTTGTTAGCCATACATCCAGATGGATGAAAATATGTAAAAATGTATGGTTCCAAACAGATAAAGTAGATGAAATAAATGAGTGTCCATAAATTAAATAAATTATTAAATATTATCAAATATGTGTAAATACAAACAAAACAATAATCCTAAATAGTCTACTACTTGATAATATATATATATATATATATGTATATATATATATATATATATATATATATATATATATATATATATATATACCTACTAATTGCCACTGAAACTTGCATATTTAATCCCTACTTTTCAGAATAGGTTTAAGCGAAACATATGCATTTAAACCTGGAGGCATATGCGCTCTAAATTTAAAAATCCATTCCAATTCTATTCTTTCTAGATTATTAACATGGTCCCCTCCTCTATCACTTTTCTTAACAATTTGAAGGACTCTGAAACAGAATGTGTGATCAGGAAATGCCATGATGTGCTTGGCTAAAGCATTTTGTTCCTTTTTCTGACGAATATCATAAATGTGATTGTACAATCTCTTCTTAAAGGGTCTCTTAGTCAGCCCTACATAAAAGGCTGTACAGTGCTCACAGGTTGCAAGATATATCAGATTCTGTGTTTCACAATTGGCATAGAATCTGGGCCTAAAAGTCAAGTTCAATATGGGGTGGATGAAGTCCTGTTCTTTGCTTATATACCTGCAGGTGTTACAATGCATACAGGGATAAGTCCCTCGCTTGTTAACTTTAACAGTAGCTATTGCTTCACTTGACTTAAAATTATCACAGAGCAGTCTCTTTAAGTTCTTATGGTTACGGTAGGCTATACTGGGTTTGTTGCCTACTAAACAAAGAGTATCTTGATCAACTGTTAGAACCTTCTAATTATTACTTATGATATTCTTTATTGCTACATAATCATTGGTGTATGTAATCGTAAGTCTAATCTTGTCTTTAGCTGAGGGCCCTAGATGAAAACCACTAGGTTTCTGCCTATCTGTAAATTCACCCTCATGTGTAGGATTAAACAGATCTTGTTTGATCTCCTCAATCATTTTACTATCATAACCCCTTTCCTCAAACAACTCTTGCATAAGGTCTACTTGCGCTGATCTAGTCTCTTCTTCTTTACACATTCTGCTTACTCTTATAAATTGGCTCCTGACTATACCAGGAAAGACATGCCTGGGATGCATGCTGTCGTAACTCAGGAGTGTATTCTTCCAACAGGGTTTTCGGTAAAGTGAGGGAATCAACTTTCCTGCATGGATGCTCAAATTCAAATCCACAAACTCAGTGTGCCACCCAACCACAGCCCATAAGGCATAACAACGTACCTAACACTCTAGTCATAGGTGACTCTATAGTCAGGCACACTGATGTTCCACTCACCAGGCTAAACAAGGAGAAAGTCACCATCAGCTGCCTATCAGGTGCCAGGATCTGCCACATAATGCATGCACTCAGGTCACTCCATAGCAAGTACAAATATGACTCTGTCATTGTCCATGTTGGTGTGAATGACCTGAGATGTACCTCCCTGGACTACATGAAAAGAGACATGGAGGAGCTTTCTGATCTTGTAGCCCAGGCAGGTATGACCCTAGCCCTGAGTAGCATCCTGCCATCACCCAGAATGATACCACAGTACAAGGACAAAATGATTGACTTCAACAATTGGCTAAGCTTCTGGTGTCATTCTAAGGGGATCCAGTATCTGTCTGCCTGGGATGAAATGATCGACAAACCACGATGCTTTGCCAGAGATGGCCTGCACCTGTCGCCCCTGGGATTCCGGATACTGGCTAAGGCTCTTGCCACCCCTATATTGCCTTTTTTAGGCAAGATTCAAATGACAAATTCACCACTGTAACAGGTACAAGCAAGCAAAATCTGAGGGTAATGCTACTCAATGCTAGAAGTCTAAACCTCAAAATGCACTCACTCGAGGCACTCCTTAAAATGGAGAACATCGACATCTGTGCAGTGACGGAGACATGGTTCAAGGCTCCAGAGAGCACCCCTGCATTACCAGGCTATAATTCATACCACACCTTTTGGCCACCTAACTTGGACCAAAACACTAAAGGCGGAGGCATGTCCATATTCATTAAGGATATCCACACCTCCAGGCTAGTTGCTCAGCATAATGCATCTGAGATTATCCAAGTGCAACTAACTCTGGGCAAGACCACAATGCAAATTGTAGCTTGCTACAGATCCCCCACCATGCCCCAGGATTTCTACTCCTCATTTCTTGATACACTGGAAATATTAGGGTACAACCTAACACCCTAATAATGGACGATTTCAACTACCCCACCATTAACTGGGAAAAGTACTCATGTACCAACTCGTGTGCTCAACGCTTTCTGGAATTCATAAATTCCAATGCCTTGGATAAACTTATCCACACCCCCACCAGGGGCAGCAATATCCTAGACCTGGTCATTACCAACATGGGCAACTGGTGTTCCACACCAGAGGTCAATTCCTTGTTGGTCAGATCTGACCACAAACAAATCACCCTGGACATCCACATCCCAGCCCCACCCCCCATTAGGGAAACCACCATAAAAAATGTCTCCAAAGCCACCTTCATGCTTCTTAAGACAGAAGTGGCAAAATTCACGACACCCATGCTGATGGACAATAGAGATAAGACTGCTGAATCCTATACAATTGCACTTTATAAGCACTTACACGAGTGCATGGATCGTGCAATACCCAACAGAACCAAGATGCTATCCTCCAAAAAAAGGAAGCCAATCTGGTGGTCCCCTGCTATAAACAAACTTTACAAGCGAAGAAAGAAACTGTTGCAAAAAAGAGTAAAATCCCATGATTGGAGGAACTCCGTGGTCAGCCTCAGTAAGAAGCTGAGATCCCTCATAAAATCCTCCAAAGCTAGTTATGAAAACAAAATTGCCACTGATTCTAAAGACAACCACAAAGCATTATATAGCTATGTCAAGAATCTCAATGGCAACACTCAGATCTGCTCTGAGTTACAGCACAATGGCACTAAATATACAGAACCAACTGATATTGCCAACATCCTGGCAGATAGGTTCAGTGCTAACTTTACCCCTCTCTCATCCCCTAAAGGGCCCATCTCTACACCAGAAGAATGTAAAGTACCTGTAATCACGGCTGCACAGGTAAAAAACACACTCTCCAAAGCCAAGAACACAGCATCCATAGGACCTGACAACATCCCAGGCTGCGTTCTACATGAACTACAGAACGAACTGGTACCCTACCTAAGTACCATGTTCAATCATAGCCTCAGCTCAGGCTTTGTGCCCACTGAATGGTGCACAGCAATGGTTATCCCACTCCACAAAGTGGGAGCCACCACAGACCCCGGGAACTACTGCCCCATTAGCCTGACGAGGCTGGTCTGCACGGCTACGGAGTGTATCATCATGGAACTTATAAACAATGAAATTGGTAATCTCCAAACTCTGGACCCTACCCAGTTCGGGTTTCTAAAAGGCAGATCATGTCTCCTAAACCTGATAGACTTCTTTGAAGCAGTCACCAAAGCTGTAGATGAAGGTAAAGTGGTACACACAGCCTATCTAGATCTCACCAAGGCTTTCAACACCATCCCCCACTCTGGAATTATAGACAAATTCACTAAACTAGGTATAAATCCCTATGTCACAAGAGGGGTTGCCAACTGGCTCACTGACCAAACCCACACTGTGAAAGTAGCAGACTCTAAATCCAACTTCAGACCAGTGACAAGTGGAGTACCACAGGATTCATTCCTAGGTCCTCCCCTGTTTGGTATCTACTTCTCTGAAGTACAAGCTAACACAGAAGGTCTTTGGCCAACAAAGTTTGCAGATGACTGCAAACTAGCAGCCATAATCAAATCTCCTAATGATGTGGACATCCTATAAAAGGGCCTCACTGAGACAGATGCCTGGCATCAAAGCCATGGCCTCAAGCTCAATGCCAAAAAGTGCACTGTCATCCCTTTTGGTAAAAACTCTGTACCCATGAACTACCACATAGGCGATAGTCTACTTAACACCAAAAGTGTGATGAGACCTTGGGACACAGGTGGACAGTAGTCTCTCCTTTGATAATCACATCGCCACGGTAGTCAGGAAAACCTTCTACATGGCATACCTCATCACAAAAGGTTTCTCATCCAGGAAAAAAGAGGTCATTGTTCCCCTCTACTCATCACTCATTAGACCCATTATAGAGTACAACGCCCCTTTTGGTATGTACCTCACAAGACATCTGCAACAACTGGAAAGGCACAGAAATACCTCACAAAGAGGATTAGCGGCCTCAAACAGATGCCCTACGCATACCGTCTCAAAAAACTCCAGTTTTACTCTGTCGCACATCGTGTACTCAGAGGCGTACTCTGCCTAACATACAAAGCTATGTCAAACCCAGGGCTGTTGGACATGCTCCACGTAAAGAAATCCCAATCACTCCGAGCTACACGCTCTAGGAACCTAAACCTTGTCACCACAATAAACAGAACATGCTGGAGGGATAGATTCTTATTTCAGAGACTTCCCATACTCTGGAACAAACTACCTATCTACATCAAACAAAGCTCCTCATTAGCACTCTTCAAGAAAAATCTTGATGACTGGATGGGAGATAGGAAATTCACCCCGGTGATCACTTCTGTGGCTCTGCTTGACAGGGGCACAGGAAAATAACTTTCCTGGGTGGCAAAAGCCAGGGTACCATTTGGCTGGGCTTATACAGGCCCTAGGGCCAATAGCCTAGTACCTACCTATGAATGCTGCTAATCAACTATGGAGAGGTTTTGGAGTGAGTTTTATGCTAAAATTGCATTACAGTTTGCAGCAGTGAGATTTTGCACCTTTACAGTTTACCAGATAAAATAATCAATGGCAAGGAGGCCAGGATCCAAGCCAATAGTAAACAGTACAATACTTGCTCATTTGACTCTACTTGGAGATTTTCAAGCCCTACTGTTGACTAGCTGCACAGTGATGGTCCACAATGGATCCCCATTTCTGCACTGGTGTTGGCTTATACTTTTAATACCAAATACAATGATTCACTTGGTTCTACTGTGGCATACACTTACTTTACTATGACAGCTTCCACATCAAGTATGTTAATGTTGTAACTACAAAATGCCCACTCCCCTGGCTCAGTGACAGCCAGTTACTTGGCAATTGCAACACTTCCCTTACCTCAGACCCCCCCCCATGTAATTCACTATTCACCTTACCAGTCTACTGTTTTCACGGTATCTCATTTTCCTCTTACCCCCCCCCCCAGATAACAACTTATTTTGCACTGTAGTACAAAACAGTCTGATTAGAATGTTAGATCTGATGAAGTCTGAGTAAGATACAGACTAAAGCACTCATCTTGTAACTTATTCACCTGCATTGACTTTGGAAGAAAATGTAAAAAAAAACACAGTGTTTTTAAAGAATAAAGACTAGAAGCTGCTTTTCTAATATTGCTGTTTTGTTATAATGCATTTTATTTACATTTTAACGTATAATATAGTTATGATGTGAACCGGACATAGAGCTGGTTTGCCTGAAAAAAGAAACTAAAATGTACACATCTACTGTGAACCAATAGCAAACAGAGCCTCAATACAGGACAATTGGTAGTACATATTAATAAAGGAGCACACACCTCTGTAATCATATCAAATATTGCAGCAATCTTTTCAGAATAATACATTCCTTGCTGATTGTGTCTGTGTGCATGCATATCAGCCAAGAATACTATTCTACCATCAAGGACTGCACTTGCATCTCAAGCCTAAATTTCAAGGCACCATATCAGTACACGGAATGGCTGCAGTAAAAAGTGTTGCTGAAATCCACCATACACTGTCCCCACTCCCATCATTGATCACTATATTGTGATCAATTATTCTCTGCTTTTATCCACAGACTGGCCCCAAACAGTTATCTTTTTCCCAGCAAACACTCCTAATGCAGTAAGGAAAATATGCATAGTATGCTGTAATACACAGAATGACAGAAATATCACTGGCCTTGAAAAAGAAAAAATATTATTTTTTGGTTCTCACTTTATTAGAACACAATAATGACAATATGAATGAGAAACAGAGATCGTCAGCCTGAAAAAATGCAAAATATACACATTCGGTATGAAATGAATTACCTTAACAGCACCCAAATAACTATACAAGACCTGTTAGTAATAGTGACACACAACTATGAAGGACAATATGTCTCTAATTATATCACATATTAAAGCAACGGTCTCAAAAGAACACATAAGAAATCACATACAAAATGCAGTTAGCTAGGGATTCCAGGTGTAAGTGAATATACAGAACTGCATGAATGCTTAATATACTTTACTGTGTATTAGTCTATAGTTGGGGGGGGGGTGCCACAATTCCATTAACAATTTTTATTTTTAATGCATCAATGACTAAAACACAAGATCAGGATTAACATCTTACATCTCAACCCAAGACTGACAGTCAGTCAGGAGGAAAAGGTAACCACCCGCACCACAATCCAGTCTCACATAGACCTATTGCATCTGCATGGCCAACACAAACATACAAAAACATACTCGGAGGCTCTAAATAAAAATCTGCCTAAGCAGCAAAGACCTCCAAAGCAGATATCCAAGCAACAGCCACCCCTCAACAATACCCACGAACCACATATCTCACAAAGTCAGTGTGCCTCACAGTCACAGCCCTTAAGGCTAAACAACACACCAAATACACTCGTTATAGGGGACTCTATTGTCCGGCACACTGATGTCCCACTCGCCAGACTGAACAAGGAGAAGGTCACTGTAAGCTGCCTGTCGTGTGACAGGATCCGCCACATAACACAAGCACTCAAGTCACTCCAAAGCAAGTATAAATATGACTCCGTCATTGTCCATGCTGGTGTGAATGACCTGAGACGTACCTCCCTGGACTACATGAAAAGAGACATAGAGGAGCTCTCTGATCATGTAGCCCAGACTGGTATGACCCTGACCTTGAGTAGCATCTTGCCCTCACCAAGAATGATGCCACAGTATAAAGACAAAATGATCAGTTTCAACAATTGGCTAAAGTATTGGTGTCATTCAAAGGGGATCCAGTGTCTATCAGCCTGGGATGACATGCTCGACAAGCCACGTTGCTTCGCTAGGGACGGCTTGCACCTGTCACCCTTAGGCTTTCATATACTGGCCAGGGCTCTTGCCACCGCCATAGTGCCTTTTTTAGGCAAGGCTCAAAGGACAAACCCACCTTCATAGACAACCCAAGGATAAAAAAACTAAAGGTAATGCTACTCAATGCCAGAAGTCTAAACCTCAAGATGCATGCACTCGAGGCTCTCCTCAGTATGGAGAAAATCGATGTCTGTGCAGTAACAGAAACCTGGTTCAAGGCTCCTGAGAGCACTCCAGCACTACCAGGTTATAACTCATAACATGCTTTTCGGCCCCAAAACTCGGACCGAAGCACAAATGGAGGGGGAGTATCTATATTCCTCAAAGACACTTACACCTCCAGGTTAGTGGCACTGCACGAAGCATCGGAAACCATCCATGTGCAACTAACAATGAGCAAAACTGCCTTTCAGTTTGTAGCCTGCTACAGATCACCCTCCCTTTCACAGGAACCCCACTTGGCATTCCTGAGAACACTGGAGAATATGAAGGTCTCTCCAAACACTATGTTATTGGGTAACTTCAACTACCCAAACATTGACTGGGAAAACTACTCAAGCCCAAACACCCTCGCCCAACGGTTCCTTGAATTTATAAACTCTAACGCGATGGAACAACTGGTCACCACTCCCACAAGAGGGAACAACATACTGGACCTGGTCATCACCAACATGGGGACTCTATGTTCCACACCAGAGGTAAACCCCTCATTGGTAAGATCAGACCATAAACTAATTTCCCTGGACATCCATATCTCGTCCCCACCCCCAGCCAAGGAAATCACTGCAAAGAATTTCTCAAAAGCTAACTTCACACTTCTCAAGACTGAGGTGGAATCCTTCAAAGCCCCCGGGCCAGAGGATAATACAGCCCAATCTGCAGAATCCTTTACAATTGCATTCTATGAGCACCTGCAGGAATGCATGGATCGTGCTATCCCAAATAAAACCAAGACTCACTCCTCCAAAACAGGAGACCTGTCAGGTGGACTCCAGCCATAAATAAGATATACAACAGAAGAAGGAAGCTACTACATGACAGAGCAAAATCCCAAAAAGGGAAGGCATCTCTGATCAGTATTAGCAAGAAACTACGATCCCTCATAAAATCATCAAAGGCCAGTTTCGAAAGAAAAATTGCCCTAGACACTAAAGATAATCACAAGGCCTTCTTTAGTTATGTCAGGAATATGGGTGGAAACTCCCAGATATGCTCTGAATTGTTGCATAATGGTACAAAATATACCAAACCTACAGACATAGCCAACATCCTGGCAGACAGATTCAGTGCTAACTTCTCCCCCCCTTCCCCCTCAAAGGAGCAAATGCCTATCCCAACTGAATGTAACCTCCCTGACATCACAGATGCACAGGTGAAAGCTGCCCTCTCCAAAGCAAAAAACACAGCATCTATGGGACCGGACTGTGTCCCAGGCTGTGTCTTACACGAGCTCCAAGAAGAACTGAACCCTCACATTAAGTCACTGTTCAAACTTAGCCTTACTACAGGATATGTACCCAAAGAATGGCGTACAGCTACAGTGGCCCCACTCCACAAAGGTGGCACCACAACGGACCCCGGGAACTATTGCCCCATAAGCCTGACTAGTCTGGTCTGTAAAGCTATGTAGCGTATTATTATGGAACTTATAAACAAAGACATTGGGAGCCTCCAGACACTGGACCTTACCCAATTCGGCTTTGTTAAGGGCAGACCTTGCCTCTTAAACCTAGTTGATTTCTTTGAAACAGTTACCAAAGCCATAGATGAGGGCAAGGTAGTCCACACAGTATACCTGGACCTCGCAAAAGCCTTCGACACAATACCCCACTCGGGCATCATAAATAAGCTTACCAGCTTAAATATCAACCCCTATATCACAAGATGGGTTGCAAACTGGCTCAGGGATAGAACCCACATGGTCAGAATCTCAGGTGCTACATCTGAATCAAAACCAGTTACAAGTGGCATCCCACAAGGCTCGGTTCTGGGACCTCTCTTATTCAGTATATACTTCTCTGAGGTTCAGGCTAACACGGGGGGACTATGGCTGACAAAGTTCACAGATGACTGAAAACTGGGGGCCATAATCAACTCTCCAGCTGACACAAGCATCCTCCAAAAGGGTCTGACGGAGACGGATGCTTGGTGCCAGAACCACGGCCTCAAGCTAAATGCTAAAAAGTGCATAGTCATCCCCTTTGGGAAAAACAAAGTGCCTACAAATTACCACATAAGTGGTAATCCATTAAGTATGGAAGAAGTAATTAGAGATTTGGGGACCAACGTAGATAGTAATCTCTCCTTTGATAATCACGTTGCCAAAGTGGTTAGAAAGACCTTCTATATAGCCCACCTTATCAGGAAAGGGTTCACATCTAGATCAAGAGAGGTTATTGTGCCCCTCTACTCGTCACTCATCAGGCCCATAATTGAATATAATGCCCCTTTTGGGATGTACCTTACCCGACACTTGCAGCAACTGGAGAGACCCCAAAAGTACCTCACCAAGAGGATCATGGGCTACAAACAGATGTCCTATGCAGCTCGACTAAAGAAACTCCAGCTCTACTCAAGTTGCTTACCTCCTACTCAGAGGCGATCTATGCCTGACGTACAAAGCCATGTCTAACCCAGAATTAATGGACATGCTCCACCTCAAAAAATCCAAATCCCTTAGAGCTACATGCTCCAGGGACTTGAACCTCAGCACAAAAATAAATAGGACATGCTGGAGGGACAGATTCATTTCCCAGAGGCTCCCCTCACTCTGGGATAGAATACCAATTCATGTTAGACATAGCCCCTCGCTGACCCTCTTCAAGCGAAATCTGGACGCGTGGATGGGAATTCGCAAATTCACCGCTGGGTACTCTTCTGTGTCCCTGCTCGACACAGGCACAGTAAACTAATCTTAAAGGGCTACCTTCTGTGACCTACTATACAGAGGCACAGTAGGCAAATCTAATAGGGAGGCGAAAGCCAAATACACTCAGGCTAGGCTTATAAATGCCCTAGGGCAGATAGCCTAGTATCTACCTATGAACCTATGAACACCTCTGACATCTAGGAACAAAGTCCAAGCTATAAACCAATTTGCTCTTCCTGTCCTAGCTTAGTTTTGGAGTGACTGACAAGTCCAACAAGGTAATGGATCAGTTTTACATGAAAATAAGAAAAATTCCTTATGCTTATCAAATGATTTATAAAAATTAATGTATACCAAAATTATATATTCCTCATTCTGTAGGGGGTTATTGGCCTCCTCGAAATCAATTACATGTAGATATCTGCAATTATAGGACTGCATTGCTGGAACTGAATTCATCCTCAGCTCATGGTGAGTGGAGCCTGTTTGTACAAAATCTCACCAAGGCAACACTAATATATAGATTGTATTTTTTATAGCATATATCATGGACAGAAGTAGGTTAAAAATAAAAGACAGCTGGGTGAATAAGTCCCAGGATAAACAAATAACCAATCCTGGTAGGCACACTTGTGCCAGGACTTGAAAAAATGACATAGTTGAATCTTCAAGACACAGAAACATTCATACAATGGGGATAAGCCAGGCTCAGTGGGCCAATAGCCCCCATGTTGTAGAAGGAAGTAAAAGTCCACAAAAAACACAAAAACTGGCAGGCCAAAAAACAGCCACAAAGATGATACACACTCCACATGTGTGTGTGTATTAATTCATAGGTTCATAGGTCTGCCCGAGGAACTATACCCATTATTTTGCTGTGCCTCTGTCGAGCAGTGACACTGAGGTAATCCATCCATTGGTCAAGATTTCTCTTGAACAAGGGCCGCGAGGTTTAAGTCTCCGTCACTCAGCCAGTTGCGGGTAATTTCCAGGGTCGGTGGAGCTGTGGGTTTAATTCCTCATTGTCATTTTGAACTAGTTCTGAGCATATCTCAAGGGTGTCTTCCTTTAGTGAGTTTGTTTATGGCTGGGGGGGTCCAGACAGGACGCTTGCCTTTTGTACACAAAGAGTCTTTGTTTTGCTTGGGATGTTGAACATTGTGTCATGAACACTGCATAGTCACTGACATCAACAGCACAGTATTGCTCCACTGCTGCAGCTGTAAGGACCATCTCTCTGGCTGCATCAATGATCTTCTTCAGCTGACCTTGGTGGTACAGTCCTCCTGTAGGCCTGATGTGGTCTTCAGTAGTGATCCTACAGATCTTTTGAGAGTTTGAATGCAGTCTCCTAGGAACAACTGTTCGGAGTGTAGATAGTGAAGCTATTTTTCAAACAACTAAATGCAATTTGGGGGGCATTTGGATTCAAACACTTGCTGTACTTGCATGGTGGCATTTGGCAGACTGCATTCAGGAACAGACGTGTGGCAGGCTGTGGAGCTATGCAGTATGTTTCTGCAGTTGAGAAGAGCTGCAGAAATGCAGCAGAACACCACCAACACAGTTTGTAAAGACTTTCTTCTACATTTTTATAACAACTGTAGGCACAGATTAACATGTATTAGACATCTGAGACAGGAGTTCAATAGAAGAATAAAAAAGTACATCACTATGAGGTGTCACTGCCTGTGAATAAAGACGGCACACATGAATGGCACAAGGTGATAGGGTTCATTTCAGACTACTTTACACAAACATTATAAAATGTATGAATTTTAATAGAGAAAGAAGAGAGACCACTGTGTAGCAGGTCACCTAAATAATCCAGGATGAGAGGGAGGGAGGGCTGTGGTGTTATCCGCTCCCTTAGCCTGAATCCAGGTGCAGAACCTTTTCGTCAGCATAAGACTTTCTAGTAATAGGGCGTCTGGCCTCATGTATAACATCTAGAACATGTTTACTGAGGTTGGCAGATTGATCTGTGGTTAAGGAATTAGCCAAGCTGCCAAACTGAGGGTCTACAATTGGGGATGCATGATCTCTGGGTCAGGAGGGTTGGGGTTTGAGTGAGACGCCATGGTGCCAGTGGGGACAAGCTTGGCAGCAGTGGGTACCAGTGCTGGTGAGGCCAGTCTGGAGCAGTATGAATTGTCCTTGGTTTTTCCTCCTTTATTCTGAGCAGTACCCTGGGGATGAGAGGTAGTGGAGGAAAGGGATAGACCGATAGATTGACCAAGGGGAAGGACAGGACATCCACTTTCTAAGCCATGCAGTGATGCTCCCTGGTGCAGAACTTGCTGAGCTGATGGTTGGTGTGGGAGGCAAAGCGGTCAACCTTCAGGGTACTCCATTTCTGAGTTATTAGGGTGAAGGTTCTTTTTTCTAGCTGCCACTCATGTGGGTTCAGAAGATTTCTGCTTAAGTGGTCTGCCAGAGAGTTTAGAGAACCTGGCAGGAACTGTGCTAACAGGTGGAGTTGCATTGCAGAGGCTGTGTGCCAAAGGGTCATGGCCAGCCTGCATAGAGGGTAGGAATGGGTCTCTCCCCTGCTTGTTGATATACCACATCACAGTGGTGTTGTCTGTTTTGATCAGGAGAGCCCCTAGGGAAAGAAGGGTCTTGAAAGCTGTCAAGGCATGCTGGACAGCTATCATCTCTTTTTGGTTGATGTACAGGTGGATTTGCTGTGGGCTCCACTGGCCCTGTATGCACCCGCCGTCCAGGTGTGCACCTCAGGCATAGTCTGTTGCATCTGTGGTGAGGGTCTGGGTGGCGGAGCGTGGTGACAAAGGTAGTCCCTTGTTGTGGGAGCATGTTGCTGCCCACCACCACGTTTCTGAGGCAAAGTTTTATGGGTATAAGAGTCTCCATGTCTTGAGAGTGTTGACACCAAAGGCTTTTTAGGTACCACTGAAGTTTCCCCATATGCAGTCTGGCATATGGAATGCGTAGAATGCAAGATGCCATGAACCCCAGAGCTTGCAGGATTTTCCTTGCAGATAACTGGGATCTGGTGGCTAGTTGAGAAAAGTAGGCTGTTAGGAAAGTTTGCTTTTCTGGTGTAAGGAATGCCATCTGGGATGCTGTGCCCAGGCTTGCTCCCAGGAATATAATCCTTTGGGTTGGTACCTGTTTGGATTTCTTTTCATTGATTGTGTACCCTAGGGAGGTTAGCAGAGACTTTACAAAGGCCAGGTGCTTGAGCAGCTTTTCCTGGTTGTCTGCCTGAATTAGGCAGTCGTCTAAATATTGGTAAATCTGGATATTCCTTTATCTGCAAAAGGCAATGGCCGGAGCCAGACATTTTGTGAAAACTCTGGGAGCAGTAAATAAGCCAAAGGAAAGTGCAGAGAACTGAAAGTGCAGAGATCCTGCCCTGAAAAGTAGACATTTCCTGCATGATTCCCTGACACGGATGTGGAGGTAGGCCTCTTTTAGTTCTAGGGTGGCTAGCCAAGCTTCCTTGGGAGAGCATGGGTAGTAGCTGCTGGAGGGTGGGCATTCTGAATTTTGGTATCACCAGGAAGGTGTTTAGAATGGCTAGATCTAGGATGGGGTGCCAGGTGCCCTTCTTTCTGGGTACCAGAAAAAGTCTGGAGTAGAAACCTTGGCCTTTCTTTTCTACAGGAACGTGCTCTATTGCCCTCAAACAGAGCAGGGAAAGGACTTGCTTTTGGTCTTCTGCCCACTGGTTTGGAGGTAGATCTGGGAACCCTTTTGGAGTTGGAAGGGTGTGGAAAGAAAATTTGTATCCCTGGGACACTATCTTGAGGGCCCAACGGTCGTTGGTAATGGTGGCTGAGGTGCTTGCATGAAAGGAGAGTTTTCCTCCTAAGGGTAAGTGGAGATGGGCAGAGGGAGGGGATGGGGGAGGAGCATCACTGTGAGTTCTTAACATGAAAGGGTGGCTTAGAACTCCCTGTTTTTGAAGTAGAGGAAGTCCACTGTTTAGATCTCTGCATTCCCTGTGGCTGCTGTCTGGGTGGGGGGTCTGCTTCCACGAGGTCTGGGTTGAACTAATCTGGTGTGAGCAGGAAAGGACCAGTGTTTGGAGGGGCAATGCCTGCTGAACCTGGTTGGCTGGACCTGTAGGAAATCCTTAACTGTCTTCATAGATTTTGCTTTTTCTTCCATATTTTTTAAGACATCTTCTGCCTTAGTGCCAAATAAGTTGTCTTTGTGCAAGGGGGCATCCAACAATTTAGATTTAACATTGTCTGGCAAGGGCTGTTCCTTAAGTCACGCATGCCTTCTAAGGACAGAAGCAGTGACTGCTGCCCTGCAAGAAGCTTCTAGGGTATCAAAACCACAGTGCAAGGTGTGTTTAGTTACTTGACTTGCAGAATGCATTAACTCTTGTAACTTTTTAGATTCTGCACAAGCATGAAAGGAAAACATTTTTTATTTGAGGAGTTCCAGGGTATGTTGCTGAAATTTTAGCATATGGAACTGGCAATTTAGTGCTCTGATAGTAAGAGTAGCAGAGGTGTATACTTTTTAAACCCATCTGTCTAGTGCTTGGGAATCCCTATCTGAGGGGGTAGGATTCTTAGCAGAGGTTGCTTTAATTCCTTTAGGCCCTTAAGAAATTACCTCAGGGTCAGCAGTAGGATTTTTAAAAAGAAATTTGTGTGAGTCAAGGACTCTGTAATACCCATCTGGTTTTCTGGGTGCAGGAGGGAGGGTGTCAGGAGTCAAACTGGATTCCAGGAAAACATCCTCCACAACATTCAGGACTGGGGGAATGGCCAGGGGGTCTGTGCTGTGGAAGATCTAAGAATTCCCTGTCTCTTTTTAGACTGAGGGTAGTCCTGACATTCTCATTGGAAATGCTCCCTTAAGGTTTGAAGGGTTTCTCTGGGGGAGAGGCTGAAGGAATGGAATAATCTGCATCAGAATCCTCATAAGCAGAGAGAAGTTGCATGTCTTCATATTGAGATGCATCAGAGTCATCAGACTCCTGTTCAGACAAAACTACTGGGGACAGATCTCTTTTTCTTTTGGAAGGGGTAGCTTGGCTTCCCCTGATCAGCATGATAAGGTCTTTTGCCATTTTAAGCATTTGAAACTGAAGCAAGGAAGCAGGTGACTGAGACTGGGTTGTCGGTTTCTTGGGTGTGGTTCGTACCCTGGGCCTTAGAAACTCTGTAGTTTTCAAAAGAATGGTAGAAGCAAAAGAAGTCGTCGGTTTGTGTCGAGAATCGGTAGTGTGAAGGACTTCCTCTGAAGCCGGTGCCTGCTCAGCGGCTCCGAACCCATCCAAGGGAGAGACAACCACAAGATCCTTGGTCAAAGAAGAGTTTTGCGGCATACCGGACTCCGAAAGGGTCTCGTTAGCAGCCTGCACATCCACAGAAGCGGGCATCAGGGGCTGCAAAAGCACCTCACTGAGGACCAGAGAACTGACGACTAGCTTAATGGAAGCGTTGTCGGTAGGTTTGGACCTGTGCAGTCTGTCTCTGTCTTTATCTTTACATTTTTTCAGAAGATCTGCTGTCAGATGGCTTACCGAAGCCATATCAAAATTCGAGGACTGCAAGCAAAAATATCTAGCTACAATAAGGGCCCGACAATGTATAGTTCTGGCGTTGAACAAAGCTCAAATGCGACAGAGGGGGACATCGTGGTCTGGGCCTACGCAAGTGACGCAGTAAGAATGAAAGTCTCGGTGTGGTATTTGCTTTCCACAGGTGACACAATTGTTAACTTTTTCCGACATCGGTTAGTGCAAGAAAAAAGGATCCCCAATGAGGTACTTAGCTTTAGAAGACTTCAGCTTCAATTCGGAAGATGAAACTCAGATAGCGGCTGACCGGCACTCGTGCGAACTGCTTCTGTTTCGGGCTCCGCGGCAAGAAAGACTGATGTAATGGCGTCGGATGCCTTACTTTATACTACTGATGACCTGACATCAGTCCTGAAGCGACAGCAACTGATGCAGAAATGCTAAGCCTCTGGTATACGGGCTTGCCGAGGGCTACCCTGGTACGGATAACCCAAATGTGATGACAGCAACAGTGAAACACTAAGAACATCTCTCCTCTACAGACCAGTATGCTCTCCCAGGTTACATGGATACTCAGATTTCCTGCCAAATATGTTTGTGTAGGAAGCAGAAATTTAATGTTTTCCACAAAGGACATCTTCGGGAGGGAAACAAGAAGAAATGAACAGGCAAAGTCTTTTCCTTCAAGCTCAGAATACAAGAAGCCTAACAGTGGGCATGCCCTCCCTTTCTTTAGTGGAGAAGGTGCCCCCATGACAGAAAGCCAGCCTTTTGCTTTGAGGCCAGCTGTATTACCTCTGGTTTTGTGCTAACACTACAAATGTAAATGCCCACAAGAGACTGAGGGTTTATAAAAGTTGTACAGCTGGTACCTGCCCTTAGCATTAGGTACATACCTAGTTCAGGCATGGCTCTATCACAGTGCTATGTTCTGTCTACCATGGGGTGAAGCAAAGCACAAACAAACATGCTGCTCCCCTGCATCATGTACAAATGGATTCACCTTTTCACTAAAGATAGATAAGGGGAATCCACATTTATCAGGAATAAATCTGGTAGTATTTCTGAAATGCACTGTGGTAGTAATGTTATGCTGCTCTTGGAAATCTGTCTCAACTAAAACTACTTACTTATCCTTTCTGTGATTGGGTCCTTTGGCTTTTATGTTAATCAGTGCCCTAGCCCAATCAGTTGGAGGCTAAGGCTGTCAATTTCCATCAAACAGTCATAAAGCTGAAAGAGGACAGAAAGGACACAACAGAGTCACCAACTCCTGAATATGTCATAGGTGCATTCTGCCAGTATGCCCTCATCCACCATCCACCTGATAGTGCCTTTTTAGGCAAAGTTTTCTAGAGGACATTCCAATATAACAGACTGCAGTGGTGGTGCTGCGGTAGCGTTGTCGCCTCATAGTTAGACGTTGCCCGTTCGATTCTCAGTTAGAGCATCTTCTGTGTAGCGACATGCGTGAATGGGCGTTCCTTCGTTGATGGTTGTGCATTAGGCCCAACAAGCCAGTACGTAAAAAATCTACTGCCAATCATTAGAAGACCGGAGTTCCACTGTGGCGACCCCTAACCGGGAAAAGCCGAAAGACACACACAAAGCTCAAATTCAGATGGCATTATGGTGGCATGATTCAATGGTAAAAGTCTAAACAGAAAGATGCCAGAACTTGAGGACCTTCTGCACCTCAAGCACATTTCTATTCATGCAGCTATTGTCCTTGCAAATGTCATTTTTGGACTTATCAGGTACAAAATAATAGCATCTGCAAATAAAGTCAACTTTTCTTGATTATCATACCAATCATATCCCTGCATTTTTCTGAGTCCATTATTTTCTTTGCCAATGGCTCTAGATAAAAATCACTTAACTGAAAAATAAAGTTTGAATTCATGGGAAGAGAAGAAGAAATAGTAGCTTTCCCAGCAATCTTAATACTTTAATACATTTAATACATCAGTGCATAATTTAGTTTTATTTAAAGGTAGCCAGTGCACTTTTTCTTAGAGCTAAAATGTAATATTTTCTAAATGCATGCAACCTGTTTTCCACATCTGAAAAGTGAAAAGAAAAAAGAAAAGAACAGACAGCAATCAGTAAAAGTGGGAATACAAGCTGCAACATATGCTTTAGCATGAGTAATGTTCCTATCTGGAGGGTTAAACTTCATTTGTTGAAAATGTACATTGTTTTGTGTTTGTTCTAAGTTAATAGGTTATAGAGGTATTCTAAAAATGTATTTAGCTTTTTTGTTTGACGGTTTTAATTAAAGAAAAATTCTTGAAAATGTGACACAGGTTCAAATGGAGATAAGAAACAACTCTATAAAATATCTGCCTGCTAAATATTAGTGTGTGCATGTAAGACAAAAGTTGGAAATACACATTCAGAAAAAGACTGTCATGTGTAACAGGTGGGAACAGATTTTTATCATAGTGGTTACTCTGTCTATAAAATCTTGGAATGGAAATGGCCTTACAGATATACACAAAAAGGAAAGAATATTAAATTGTATTACAAAATGCAGAGTGCAAACAGCAGTGCTGCAGGAGACACATTTGGAAAGAAATGAGCATGTGAATTTGAAAAAGAAAATTTCAGGATAGAAATTCAGAATAACAGCAACAAAGGAAAACAGGAGTAATAATCCAATTGTTGGATGGGCTACACTAGTGATAGAAGAGAAAAAAAGACAATAGTGCTAGATTTATGGTAGTAAAGGGCTACTAGCAAGAGAGGAGGATTACCCTGGCATATATTTATGTTGTTGTGTCTTTTCGCTTTTTCCCGGTTAGGGGTCACCACAGCGGAACTCCGGTCCACTAATGATTGGCAGTTGATTTTTACATGCTGAGTTGCCAGCCCTAATGCACAACCTTCAACGAAGGTATGCCCATTCATGCATGTCTCCACGCAGAAGACGCTCTAGCTGAGAGTCGAACCAGTTAGCGTCTTACTGTGAGGCGACAACGCTACAGCAGCACCACCACCGCGGACACTCTGGCATACATTTATATTCCTCCAAAAACTGCTATTATGGAGCTTAAGAAATTTCTAGTAGAAATAATCAGATTTCAGAAGGGAATATTAACACTAGCAAGTGTGGACTGGAACTTGATTTGCAATAGTGAAGATGTATCGAGGGGATATAGAAGGGAAAATATATCACAAGAGGGTGGATTTCTGAAGAAATTTACAAAAATATTTGGTATGGAAGATGTGAATTCAGTAGCAGGAACTCAGACGGAATGTTCATATTATTCCCATAGGTACAAAAATTGGGCTAGACTGGATAGAAATTATATTTCACTGTAATATATGCATTTAATTGAAAGCTTAGGCACATGTCCAACAATTGTTTCAGATCATGCACAGATAAAAACTAAGAAATATGCAGGATAATGAAGTAAAAATGAGACACAGGCATTTTCCCATCTACCTGTTAAAAAAGAGAAATGTCAAGGAATGGGTAATGAAAATTATTCAACAGTTAGTAGGGAAGATAGAAATTTCTTCAGAAGGACTAGCTAGTGATTGGAATAAAATGAACATGGAATTTAAGAGAAACAGATATGGTTAAGAAGTACTATGAATTATTTAGAGGGGCTGACAAAGGTTAAAGTATTGCAGAATAATGGGAATCTCATGGAACAAGAGGAGGAGTAACTGCAGAGAGCTAAAGAGGAAAGAGTTCCTAGATAGTACACAAGTTTAAAAAGATTGTTGTTAAAAAAAACTACTTTTTATAACTACTCCAGAGCACAAAAACTTTTAGCACTACAACTTAGGCAACAGAAAGTAGAAAGTGTTGTTGTTAAACTTAGAGAGCCGATGACAAGAAAAATAACCATAAATCCTATAGAGGTAGTAACTTTTGATTTGTACAAATTTTCATAAAGAATGTGAAAACCAAGAAAGGGCACAAATGGAAATATTTATAGAAAACTAAATTATACCAAGATTAGAGGAAGATGAGGCTCAACAACTAATAGTTAATATAGGAAGAGATGAGATAAAAATGGTGAGGTATAATCAATCTGCAGGGAAGTCCATAGGAACAGATGATATTCCTAAGACTGTCTGAAAGTTACAAGGGAAAACAGCAATAAAGGTTTTAAAGATTATGTTTAATAGTATTTTAAAAGGAGGGGAAGCACCAGTACCTTGAAAGAAGTCCCATTTCAACTCGTCAATAGGGGCATTCAAAAACAATCTTTTGAAGTTCTCCACAAAAATCCCAAAAATGCATCCAAGCATGTCAGCATTGGCACTGCTGATGTTTGCTGCCACCCGCCACACTGGACAAAAGGCATACAGACACATTCAAAATGGACTGCAAGGATGCCAAATGTGAATCCACCAATTTGGCAAACTCCACTGTTATGGTACCTTATAGGGATTTGATGAGCTCTCTGGTCAAGTCCCTTAGAAATCTCGTTAGGTGTTCCAAGATAATTCATTGCACATAAGGCAAATGTTACTGAAACATAAGTTCACTTTCCAAATCTGTCCAAGGCCCGAGATTCACAGTTTTGGATGTGGATAGAAGAGAGCTCTTTCTTCGTGGCTGCAGCCACCATTATGTCATCTAATGTAGGCTCCTTGCTCCAGTGAGGCATGTCTTGAGTGGAAACCAAAATCTTACTTGGCTTGCAGAGTACGGACTCCACTACATCGTGCTCCTTCCAAACCCACCGAGATACACAGTCAATCAGCTCATCTGTCAGAAGGGACCACCCAGGAAGTAAATGGACTGGCTACAAAGGCTTTGAGAAATACTAATTCCTCTTGGGAAGTGGTATCAGTAGACCGGCCCCCATTGCCAACGTAATTCCAGGGGGGGGACAATGGGGACCCATCCCCTTCATCACAATTGGTGGCATCAGTTACAGACCACTGTGGGTAGTCTAAATGCCTCCTCTTGCATGATTGCTTTCTATACTCTTCCATGGTGGGGTGCTCCAGGAAATAATTAGAAGCTGGGGGACACATCTCGCAAGTTCTGTTGAGCCCCATTGTAGCTGGCTATGCCAAAGGGATAGGATGATGTGGAGGAGGTATTGGAGATGCCAAAGAGGATTGGGATAGAGCAGGGCAAGCATGGGATAGCTCTTCTATAGATAAAGAGAGAGAGAGCACTCTCAAATTCCTCAAAAGCTGATACAGAGTACAGTCCTGAAGGAGTTCTCTTGGGATCCATGAATCCATGCAAAAGGTCCTCTTAAGACGTAGTCCACCTTAGCTCTGAAACAGACACTAGGGCCAAGTTATCCAGAGTCAATGCAACAAGGGGAATAGACAGATCTGAGAGTCTTAGAGATGATCCCAACCCCTATGTGCCAACAGTGACCTCTCAGCTCTGGGACCCCAAAGACCCTGCCAGAGTTGAGTAGGTGAGAGATACTGTCAGAGTCCAAGACATCCAGTTTACTAGCTTCAACAATGGGATCCGACAGGGAACACTTGGGTTCATAGCCACCAAATCTGAAGGTCAGATTGGGGAAGGCAAAATCAAGTGTGGGGTGGTACTGGTACCCTGGGTGTGAGGGGAGTGAAAAGAACCTACATCTGTATGTGGATACTCAGGAACTTCCACATCAATCGGTCCACATGCACTTCGGATAAACTCCCTTGATGACTGTATCAACGTGAAAGAAGAGTTCGTCAAGAGCAACCTGGAGGACCTATGAAAGGTATCTCTGACTGACGTGTTGGAGATCAGAGCCAGATTCTTGGTTTCCCTAATTGGGGGGGCAGTGAACAGATCCATATGACCTCTGACCCTGACAAGAATGAAAGTGTCAGATCAAATTGTTAGGCAGTACAGAAACTGGACCCACAGCTCCTGTAGGATCCAGAGACCTTTTCCTTGATTTCTTTAAACTGCTTTCTCTTTAGACTTCTCCCTCTCCTTATCTTTTTCTGTCGATCCCTCTATCGATCTATTTTTTTTTCACTGCTCCCCTCTCCTTTATTCCTTTGGGTTTTTTTGTGGTTCACTTAGTTAAAGGAGAATCCAAGAGGTAGGAGGCCGATTCTCCTGCAGAAACAGGGACAAGGCCTTTAAGAACCAAATTTGTCCATCGGTCTGATGGGTGATGGGGTCTGCGGTCCAAAGGATGCACAAAGTTCACAGTATTTTTGAAGATAGGTAGCTCCCAGACAGTAAATGCATTAGGTGTGTGGATCTCGAGGAAAAATTTTGTGTAGCAAGAGAAGCATTTTTTGAACCCAGGAGCCTTGTCTGCCATGCTGCAGAAGAAAAAAATCCAATAAACACATTAAAGTGCAAACTGTACACTAAAAACACGCTGCAAAGGATGAAAGCTAGCAAACTAAAGCACAAGTAGTACAATGACCATACAGAAGACAGATGCAAAGCTCAATTATGGAGCAGAAAAAAATTAAATAAATAAATATATATATATATATATATATATATATATATATATATATATATATATATCTGTCAGAGTATTTGTTTTTCCTGGCAGGAATTGTGCTTGCAGGTGAACTTGAAAAGCCAATGCTGTGTCCCATAAGGTCATTGCTTGTCTGCAGAGGGGATAGGAATATGCACCTCCCTGCTTGTTTATGTACCACATGACCGTTGTGTTGTCTGTCTTTATCAGTAACTGTCCTGAATGAAGCAGGTCCTCGAAAGCTGTCAGGGGATTTCGAACAGCTAGCATCTCTTTTTGGTTGATGTGAAGATGCAACTGGTTTGCAGGCCATGTGCCCTGAATGCATTTTCCTGCCTTATGGGCCCCCCAGGCATAATCTGATGCATCCGTTGTCAGTGTCTGCCTGGCTGTGGGTAAACTGAATGGCAGACCCTTGTTGTGGTGACAGGCTTTTGCCCACCATCGAAACTCCTGTTGCAGGCAGGGAATGAGTGCAATTACTGTCTCCAGGCTGTGGCAATGCTAAGTCCAAACACTTTTTAGATACCATTGTAGTTTCCTCCCCCCCCCCCCCAAAAGGACAAATATCTATCCCAGCAGAGTGTAGCCTCCCTGACATCTCAGATGCCCAGGTGAGAGCCGCCCTCTCCAAAGCTAAAAACACAGCATCAATGGAACCAGATGGTGTCCCAGGTTGCATGTTACATGAACTCCAAGAGGAACTAAACCCGCACATAAGGCTGTTGTTTAATCTTAGCCTTACTACAGGATACATGCCCAAAGAATGGCGTACAGCAACAGTGGTCCCACTCCACAAAGGAGGCGCTTCTACGGACCCTGGAAATTACCACCCCATAAGCTTGACGAGCCTGGTCTGCAAAGCTATGGAGAGGATCATTATGGAACTCATAAACAAAGACATTGGGGACCTACAGACACTGGATCCCACCCAATTCGGCTTTGTCAAGGGAAGATCCTGCCTTTTGTACCTGGTCGAATTTTTTGAAACAGTCACTAAGGCCATTGATGAGGGTAAGGCAGTTCACACAGCCTACCTTGACCTTGCAAAGGCCTTCGACACAATACCCCACTCGGGCATCATGGATAAGCTCACCAGCTTAAATGTAAACCCATATGTCATAAGATAGGTTGCAAACTGGCTCAAGGACAGAACCCACAAGGTCAGAATTGCTGGAGCCATGTCAGACTCTAAGCCAGTCACAAGCGGTGCCCCACAGGGCTCGGTCCTGGGACCCCTCTTGTTCAGCAATTATTTTTCCGAGGTGCAAGCTAACATAGGAGGATTGTGGCTGATAAAGTTCGCAGACGACTGCAAACTAGGCGCCATAACTGATACTCCAGCGGACACAAGCATCCTTCAGGAAGGCCTCATAGAAACGGATAACTGGTGCCAGAGCCATGGCCTTAAACTGAACGCCAAAAAATGTATAGTCATACCCTTTGGGAAAAACAAAGTACCCACAAATTACCACATAGGTGGTAATCCATTAAGCATGGAAGAAGTAATCAGGGACCTAGGGACCCAAGTTGACAGTAACCTCTCATTTGACACTTACATTGCCAAAGTGGTTAGGAAGACCTTCTATATTGCCCACCTTATCATGAAAGGATTCACATCTAGATCAAGAGAGGTCATTGTGCCCCTATACTCTTCCCTTATCAGGCCCATAATTGAGTACAATGCCCCATTTGGGATGTACCTTACCCGACACCTGCAGCAGTTAGAAAAGACCCCAAAAGTACCTCACCAAGAGGATCAAGGGTCTCAAACATATGTCATATGCTGCCCGGCTGAAGAAACTCCAGCTCTATTCAGTCGCATACCGCCTACTCAGAGGCAATCTATGCCTGACATACAAGGCCATGTCCAATCCAGAATTATTGGATATGCTCCACCTCAGGAAATCCAAATCCACCAGAGCCACGAGAGCGAGAGATCTGAACCACAACACAGAAATAAATAGGACGTGCTGAAGGGACAGATTCATAACCCAAAGGCTCCCTACACTCTGGAACAGAATCCCAGTCCATGTTAGGCAGAGCCCCTCACTGACTCTCTTCAAGAGAAATCTTGACGAGTGGATGGGAGATCGTAGATTTACCCCGGGGGTCGTCTCTGTGTCACTACTAGACACAGGCACAGTAAACTAAACCCTAAATGGGCACAGTATTCTCATTCCAAGGGGTGGCGGAAGCCACACACACTCTGGCTAGGCTTACAAATGCCCTAGGGCAGATAGCCTAGTATGAACCTATGAACCTATATGCAGTCTGGCATATGGAATTAGTAGAATGCAGGATGCCATGAAACCCAAGGCCTGCAGGATTTTCCTTGCAGATAAGTGGGTTTTTGTTGCCAATTTCTTGAAGTAAGTAGTCAGTTGCTTTTGTTTGTCTGGCGTGAGATAAGCCATCTTGGCAGTTGTAGTTAAGCTTGCACCCAGGAATATTATCTCTTGAGAGGGCACTAGTTTTGATTTATTTTCGTTTTCTGTTTACCCTAGGCCAATTAGTAATCTTTTTACAAATGCCAGATGCTTTACAAGAATGTCTTTGTTCTCTGCTTGAATTAGGCAGTCGTCCAGGTAGGGATATATTTGAATTCCTTTTTGTCTGCAAAATGCAATTACTGGTGCCAGGCATTTTGTAAACACCCTAGGCGCAGTAGATAAGCCAAAGGGAAGTGCAGAGAATTGGTAATGCATTGAGCCAGCTATGAATCTGAGGTATCTTCTGCAAGATTGTCTGATTGGGACATGTAGGTATGCCTCTTTTAGGTCCAAAGTTACGAGCCAAGCCTTCTTGCCCAGCATGGGCAGTAGCTGTTGTAGAGTCAACATGTTGAATTTTGGAACTTCCAGAAACATATTTAGTATAGACAAGTCCAGTATTGGTCTCCAGGTTTTGTCCTTTCTGGGTACTAGGAAAAGTCTGGAGTAAAATCCTTGCCCCTGCTCTTGTTGTGGTACTTGCTGAATGGCCCTCATGTCCATGAGGGCTGTAATTTGTTTTTGTGCCTCTGCCCATTGATTGTGTGGCAGGTCTGGCATACCTTTTGACCTTGGTAAAATGTGAAAATGGAACCTGTAGCCTTGGGACACTATGTTCAGGACCCATTTGTCTTGGTTAACCATTTGCCAATTTGATGAAAAAAGTGCTAGTTTCCCCCCTAAGGGGGCTGCGAAAAGAAAAGTGCTTGTATCTGGTAGAGGAAAGTCATTGGGACTGTTTCCTGTAAGGTTGTGATTTGTCTTCTCCGCACCCCATTGTTTAGACCTGTATGAGCCTTGGGGCTGAGATCTGCCTCTGGGACACCTGTATCTGCCTCATCATGGTCTGTCTGACACTGGATAGGACCAATTGTTAGAAGGCCAGTTCCTGCTAAACCTGGGTGGCTGTACCTGTAAGAAATCCTTGACTGTCTGCATGGATTTTGCTTTATCCTCCATTTTTTTCAACACCTCTTCTGCTTTAGTACCAAACAAAGTGTCATGCTGTAATGGTGCATCTAATAATTTTGCTTTAACATGATCAGGCAGGTTCTGTTCCTTTAACCAAGCATGCCTGCTAATCACAGAACCTGTAACTGTGGCCCTGCAAGAGGCCTCCAGTGAATCATAACCACATTGCAAAGTATGCTTTCCCACTTGTTCAGTTGCATGCAATAAATCCTGCAATTCCTTGTTCTCTAAACATTCAGTATTTGTCAACAATTTCTGTTTCAGCAGTGACATTAAATATTGCTGATATTTAAGCATATGAAACTGACAATTTAAAGACCTTACAGACAGGGTAGCAGAAGCGTAGACTTTTTTCCTCCATCTGTCTAGAGCCCTAAAATCCCTATCAGAAGGGACAGGTTTTTTTGCAGTGGAATCTTTAACCCCTTTGGGACCCTGAGATATAGTTTCTGGGTCAGCAGCGAGGTTTTTGTATAGGAATTTATAAGAATCCGGGACCCTGTAGTATCTGTCTGGCTTAGCAGGTGCAGGGGGTAAAGAGTCAGGGGACAGGCCAGACTCTGAAAATACATCATCTACAATGTCTAGAACAGGTGGAATAGCAAGAGGTCTGTGCTGAGGAAGTAGCAGAAAGTCTCTGAGCCTTTTCTTATATTCAGAATAATCTTGGCTCTCCCAGTGGAAACGCTCCCTTATGGTATACAGGGTTTCCCCAAAAGAATAATCCTCAGGAGGAGAGGCTGAAGGAATGGATTCTTCAGCATCAGAATCCTCATAGGGAAGCATGGAGTAATCCTGTTCAGAAGAGGAAATAGAAACCTGATCAGAAGAATCATACTCTGTCTCTTGCCTAGGCCTCTTATCAGGAGGGGGATTGGAGCCCCTGATCAAAGTAATTAGATCTTCGGCCATTTTGAGCATCTGTTTTTTTAGGCATGGAAGTCTGAGTAGGAGAATGCTGTACTTGTTTCTTTGTCTTCAGAGCTGCTTTAGTCTTTGTCTTTGAAGTTGAAGATGGCTTAATATATAGTTGTGTAGGTCTGAAGACACCCTCAGAAACCGATGCCTGCTCAGCGGTTCCAGACCCATCTGAGGGAATGATTTCCAAGTGTCCAATACCTTAAGTATCCAGAGGCCCAGTTGGCTCCACGTGGGAGTCGGAAGCGGCCTGTGGCTCTGGGGTAGCGGGCGCCAGGGGCTGCGAAAGCACCTCACTGAGAACAGGCGAACCGGCGACTGGCCTAGCAGAGGCCTCGTCATCGATTTTGGACCTCGGATGCCTATCCTTTTCCTTGTCTTTGCATTTTTTGTAAACTCCGGTTGTCGTCTGGTCTGATGGCATTATATGATTAAATCTTCGGCCAAAGTAATGAAATGCAAAATCGAACCGATGCTTGATAGTGCTTTGGTTAAACCTAGCACAAAACCGACAGCTAGCAACGCTGTGATCAGGGCCTAGGCAAGGAATACAGTAAGAGTGAAAATCCTTATGAGGTATTTGCTTCCCACAAGAAATACAATTGTTAACTTTTTCTGACATCGGTCTGGAGCAAAAAAAAAGTTTCCCCAACGGGGTACTTAGCTTTAATTAATACTTTGGTTCTGAAATTCGGATTTGAAAATCTCAAGAGTCGGCCGACCGGCACTTGCGAACTGCTTTTGCTTCGAGCACCGCGCGGCAAGAAAGACTGAAGAAAATGGCGTCGGCTGTATCTTTTATACCCCTGGCGCACTGACGTCAGGGAAGAGGCGACAGCAACAGACACCGGACCTAGACTTTGGAATTCTGGCCGTCTGCGGGTAGCCTGCCAGCAGGATAACCCAAGAGTAATGACTGCAACAGTGAAACATGATGAACATCAAACTAAAGCACAAGTAGTACAATGACCATACAGAAGACAGATGCAAAGCTCAATTATGGAGCAGAAAAAAATTAAATATATATATATATATATATATATATATATATATATATATATATATATATATATATATATTTTTTTTTTTTGTAAAGCTAGAAAGGTAGGGGGAAAATGAGGGAATGCCTATCCTAAACAACAAACAACTAGAGACCTAACACAAGAGAGTGAATAGAAAAATAAACTTTCAAAACACAGAAGAATTATGTGGAATACTAATCAGAGCCTTGAAAATTGTGTCGGGCTAGATCATGCAGTAAACGATATCTGGCAACAGTGACGGCAGACAGAATTACTCGTAGGGCATGAACCTGAACACCGATTGGTTAAAAGTCTAAAAGTTGCCTGCACTGGATTTGGTTGGCTCTGACATTCCCAAAAGTAGAAAATTCATCAGACAAAATATTTCTCTCCTTGTCACAATCTTAGGTTTTGATTACATGGAAAACTCGTAATTTGTGAAAATAAAGAAAAACTGTGTGATTGGAGATTTTGTGTTCATTTACATTTGAAAACAAAGATTGAAACCCTTATTTGCAGTCAGACTCAGAAATACAACTACAGGCCACATTATTTATCTGAGGTGTGATAATAGTAATGTGACTGATAAAGCACATTTGAATACCTATGTTTAAGACTCATTTCTTATGGCACTTAAGTTAGATTCAATGGCCTAATGTAATTACTCTGCTTCCTAGCCTTCGCAATGTAACAGAATATGAGATGCATAGGAAAGAAAATGTGGATTTCACAATAAGCTAATTAGAAACAAGTTCAACCATAAAACAGATGGAATGGTTATTAAATTATCTTTTTTTTCTTTATCTGGCACTTTTAAGGCTTCCAGGATTACACAGAAGAAAAATCTATTTTTGGAAAGAAAAAACTGATAGTTGGGTGTAGTTCTTTAATATTCTCAAACTTGGGTGTAGTTCTTTAATATTCCTTTTTGATGCTACAATTACTACTTTATAACAGTTCTAATTAAAGAAAACAAACCCTTGCCTCTTGCTGAAAAACACTGCTATCATTAGTTGTTAATGTTCACTATTGTATCACAGCATGACTAGTACGTTTTGCCACCTTTTACATATTTGCATTTGGATTTAGAAATAGATGTGGCAATACTTAAATTTGCATCGCTATTAGGGAAAATAGGCACTATTGATAGTTCCCAGTCTGGATCGTTAAACCATTAAAATGATGCTGCATTTTTTTCAATGCTAGAAGCAGAATATTCAACAGAATGGTTCATTTCTCAGTTGAAAAGGGCGAAGTTATCTGCTGATATGAATATTTAAATACATGCAAAGTTTTATCAAACAATACCACAATATCTGTTGGCAGATTATATCATTAGTTTATAAATAGTCTGTCAGTTAAAGAATTCCAGCCCTGATAAGCAATGCTGCAATGAGTAGTTTCATTTATTATAAAGAAAGTACAGTTGTGTGCACTTACCATAAATGTAGATGTTCGAGTGTATTCACTGTTGCAGTCATCACATTTGGGTTATCTGCTTGCAGTAGCCCTCAGTCAGCCTGATTATCAAAGTCTAGGGTCCTGCTTGGGTTGCTGTCTTATCTTCAATGACGTCAGGTAGTCAGGGGTATAAAGCATGCAGCTGACGCCATTACATCAGTTTTTCTTGCCTCGGATGTCAGGTGCCCTCATAATGGGAAGCAATTATATATACAAGGTTACACCTCCAACAAAAAAGCAAATACACCAAAAAGCTTTAAGCATAGTAAACAAGAATAGAGGTATAGCCAATGGAAGTCAGGGGGCTGGAGGTAGGATAACCACAATTGCAACAGTGAATACACTCGAACATCTACATTTATGGTAAGTGTACACAACTGTACTACATTCTTCATGTTTCACTGTTGCAATCATCACATTTGGGTAGACTCCCAAAGCTAAGGCTGGGAGGAGGAAATTAGATAGCATTAGGACCAGCTATAAGGCCCTGCAAGACTGCAGTGGCAAAGCTAGCTCTGGATTTAGAAAAAAATCAGCAAATGGTAATGTGAAAGTATGTACAGAACTCCAGGTAGCAGCTTCTAGGATGTCCCTGGTAGGGACACCTCTGAGAAAGGCTGTAGAGGTAGATGCAGCTCTGGTTGAATATGGTCTTATCCCCTGTGGGGTAGGTTTTCCATGGTGCTTATAATAGAATTGAATGCAATGGCCTATCCACTTAGAAATAGTTTGCTTTGAAATGGCCTTCCACTCTGCCCCTACAGCAAATGCAACCAGCAGCTGTTCAGATTTCCTGAGAGGCTTAGTCCTGTCCAAGTAAAATCTAAGTTGTCTGTGCACGTCTAATGTGTGCAATATTCGTTCCCCTTTGTTCTGTGGATTAGAAACGAAGGTTGGCAAATGAATGGACTGATTAAGGGCCACACTGGATACCACCTTGGGCATGAAGGAGGGATTGGTCCTGAGGGACACCCTGGCCACATGAAAGATGATGAAAGGCTCCACTACCATGACGGCCTGTAATTCAGACACCCTTCTTGTTGAAGTGATGGCTAAAAGGAAGGCTGTTTTCCAAGAAAGGAATTTCAACTCTGCATTTGCAGCTAGCTCAAAAGGAGATAGAGTGAGCTTTTCCAATACAAAGTTAAGGTCCCAGGCTGGAGCAGGAGCCCTCCTGGGTGGTCTTAAGTTTTTGGCCCCTGTGAGGAACTGCTTCAGCAGTGGATGAAAGAAAAGGAGTAGTTTTGTGTTGTAATGAGCTGAAATGACTGAGGCTTGAATTTTGATAGAGGAAAAGGAAAGACCCTTGTGAAGCATCTCAGTTAAGTATTGAAGAATCTGAGATAAACTGGGTGCTGCTGTGCCCATCCCCGGAGTTTGGTTCCAGGAACAGAATCTATTCCATTTTTCAGCATAGGATTTTCTAGTACTAGGCCTCCTTGCCTCCACAGAATGACATCCATCACTTGCTTACTGAGAGATGGTAACGGAGAGATCAGGTAATTAGCCAGGCTGCCATGGTTCAGGGTTTGAAGCTAGGGGTCTAGAATCTGGCCCTCCTGCTGGGACAGGAGGGAAGGCGTCTGAGGCAGGTGCCATGGTGCCAGCAGTGACACACTGCGCAAAAGGGGGTACCAGTGTTGGCGTGGCCAGTCTGGTGCAATCAGTATTATCCTTGGTTTGTCCTGTTTGATCTTTAGTAGTACCTTGGAGAGGAGAGACAGAGGGGGAAAGGCATAAACTGAGGTTTTTCCAGGTGAAGGACAGGACATCCACTTTCCAAGCTTGTTTGTGGGGAGTCCTTGTGCAGAATTTGTCCAACTGGTAGTTCTGGGGGGAGGCATACAGGTCTATCTCTGGGCTCCCCCCATTTGTTTCTCAACATGTTGAATATCTTTGGTTCCAGTTTCCACTTGTGTGGGTCCATGAGATTTCTGCTTAGTTCGCCTGCCAGTGTATTTAGCTTTCCTGGCAGGAATCGAGCCTGTTAGTGCACTTGGTAGCTCAAAGCTGTGTTCCACAGAGCCATGGCTAGGCTGCAGAGAGGGTATGAGTGGATTCCCCCCTGCTTGTTTATGTACCACATAACAGTGGTGTTGTCCGTCTTTACCATTAATTGTCCTGGAAGAATGTGGTCCTTGAAAGCTGTCAGAGCATTCTGTACAGTTAACATTTATTTTTGATTGATATGCAGGTGCCTTTGACTTGGGTTCCATTTGCCCTGAATGCACTTCCCTGCCAAGTGAGCCCCCCATGCATCTGTTGCTAGGGTTTGGGCGGCAAGGGGGAGAGTAAATGGCAGTCCCTTGTTTTGGTGGCAGGCCTCTGCCCACCAAAGGAACTCTATCTGTAGACAAGATATGATAGGAGTCATTGATTCGAGATCCTGACAATGTTGACACCATAGACTTTTTAGATACCACTGTAGTTTCTTCATATGCAGTCTTGCATATGGAATTAGGAAAAACCAGGAGGCCATGAACCCCGGGGCTTTATTTTCCTTGCAGATAGCTGGGTCTTTGTGGCCAGTACTTTGAAGTAGGCTGTCAAATGAACTTGTTTCTCTGGCGTGAGGTAGGCCATCTGGGAAATTGTATTCAAGCTTGCTCCCAGGAATACAATTTGTTGGCAGGGTACAAGATGTGATTTCTTTTAGTTTATGGTGTACCCCAGAGAAGTTAGCAATTTCTTCACAAACGCCAGATGATTCAATAGTATGTCCTGGCTTTCTGCCTGAATTAGACAATCGTCCAGGTATGGGTATATTTGAACATTTCTTTGCCTGCAAAATGCAATGACTGGAGCTAGGCACTTTGTGAATACCCTGGGCACAGTAGATAAGCCAAATGGCAGTGCAGAGAACTGCATTGAAGGGTAGGTATCTTCTGCAAGATTCCCTTATTGGGATGTGCAGGTAGGCTTCCTTTAAATCCAGTGTTGCCAACCAGGCATCTTTGCCTAGCAACGGAAGCAGCTGATGAAGAGTTAGCATCTTGAATTTTGGGATCACCAAAAATGTGTTTAGGATAGACAGTTCCAGGACAGGATGCCAGAAGTTGTCTTTACTGGGTACCAGGAAAGGTCTTGAGTAGAAACCTGGTCCCCTTTCTTCTTCTGGGACAGGCTGAATAGCCTTGATGCTTAAGAGAGAAATAACTTGCTTTTGAGCCTCTGCCCACTGATTTGGGGGTAGATCTGGCCAACCATTTGGGGTTGGTAAGGAGTGGAAGTGGAATCTATATCCTTGGGAAATGAGAAGTTATGTTCTTACCATAACGTTCCATGTTAGTTGTCTTCTTCTCACCTTCTTTCTTGCTGGATGGGTTCGGAGCCGAACCTCGGCTCCAACTCAGCCTAATACTAAAGCTCGAGAGCTACTTTTACCAGCTCGAGGCTATGCTATGTCCCATAATGCTAGGCGTCATATACCCAGATCTCATTTGATAGCTAACACTATGGACATATATGTCCCACCACAACAGAGAATAATCCACCTAATCATAGATACAAAAAAAGAGAAAGATATATCTATATATATAAATATAAATATATATAAACCCCTCTAGAAGAGCTAGCAAAAAAGAGGGAGCAAGGGAGCTAGCTGGGGAAATAACTGAGGTGGCAATAATTCTCACAAGGTACTCTAGATCTTCCCAGGCTAGGGGGATGGAGGGTGGGATGCAAGAAAGAAGGCGAGAAGACAACTAACATGGAATGTTATGGTAAGAACATAACTTCTCAATGTTAAGTTGTCAATCTCGCCTTCATTCTTGCTGGATGGGACAGCGTCTCTAGCACCTAAATCCTGGGTGGCTCAATGGAACAAACTCTTGAGTACTGTGGAACCAAGATTAGCCCGACTTCTGGAGGCCATATCAAGCTTTTAATGAGAAATGAAGGCATAAGGAGAGGCCCAAGTGGCCGCTGCGGAAATGGAATCCATTGGCAATCTTGCCTGAAAGGCTATTGAAGAAGCTAAAGCTCTGGTTGAATGGGCTCTAGGCTTAGTAGGAAGTTCCCTGTTCCTCAACTGATAGACCAACATGATAAGACAAGATAACCACCTGGACAAAGTTACCTTAGAGACTGGCTGGCCTTGCTTCCCTTCCGCAAAAGACAGGAAGAGCTGGTTTGATTTTCTCATCTGCTTAGTTCTATCCAGTTAGAAGCATAATTGACGGTGAATGTCCAAACAATGTAACTTTCGTTCAGCTCTATTGGTGTAATTTGGGAAGAAGACTGGAAGATCTATGGTCTGATTCAGATTTTTCTCTGTGATTATTTTGGGTAAAAAGGAAGGATTAGTCCTAAGTGACACTCTGTCTTTGTGAAAAACAAGATAAGGAGGGCGAACGCAAAGGGCTTGAAGTTCCGAGACCCTTCTTGCTGAGGTGATGGCTACTAAGAAGAGTGTTTTCCACAACAGCAACTTCAACGAACAAGAAGCCGCCGGCTCAAAGAGAGGAAGAATTAAATAAGACAGTATCAAATTTAAGTCCCACGGTGGGGGAGGGTCCTTAACCAGGGGAGTAAGTAAAAGGGTTCCTTTTAAAAAGGCTTTGCAAAGTTTGTGGGACATGATGCTGGTCTCTGACAAGCCAATGTACAAATTTGCAATAGCTGCCAGTTGAACTCTGATGGTGGCTGAGGAGGAGCCCAATCGAAAGAGTTCTGCTAGAAACTCTAGAACTGTCTGGACAGGAGCCGTAAAGGGGTCCACATGTTTTTCCCCTGCCCGGACAGAGAAACGCTTCCATTTGCTAGCATAAGTCTTTCTGGTAGTAGACTTGTGAGAAGCGAGGATGATATTGCGAACTGGTTGAGAGATAAAGGGAAGCCTGGCTAGGGTTGGAAGTGGAGTAACCAAGCTGTGAGGTTGAGAGATCAAAGGGACTGATGCAGCCCGCCCAATTGATGGTTCAGAAGATCTGGCACTGGGTCCAGTAACCAGGGCTGCTCCAGTAGATGGCGTTGCAGGAACAGAAACCAAATTTGTCGAGGCCAGTAAGGGGCAATGAGGATCATCCTGGCAATCAAGGCAGTTGCATTTCTGGATTAATTGAGTAATCAAGGGAAAGAGGGGAATGCATACAGAAGACCTCGGGGCCAATCGTGAACTAGAGCGTCTCTGGGGGTAGACCTGGGAGAGGGAAGAGGGTGAAGAAGTCTGGGCACTTGCTGTTTAGAGGTGTTGCAAAAAGGTCGCAGCAAGGCTGACCCCACCTTCTGAAAATTCTTTCCACTACTGTCTGGTTGAGAGACCACTCGTGAGGCATGAGAATGGCTCTGCTCAGTCTGTCCGCTGTGACGTTGGACTTCCCGGGAATATGCGTTACTACCAGAAACCGTTGAGAAGAGAACGCCCATTGCCAAAGTCTGAGTGCTTCTCGACATAGGGGGTAGAATCTGGTTCCGCCCTGCTTGTTGATGTACCACACTACAGACATATTGTCTGTTTGAATTGCAATAGTCCCGGTGGGTAGAGAGTCCTGAAGGGCCTGCAATGCTAAAAGTACCGCTCTCATTTCCAAGACATTTATGTGCAGGTGGTATTCGAAGGGTTGCCATGTGCCCTGGACTGTCCTGCCCCGAAAATGTCCCCCCCACCCGATCAGGGAGGCATCCGTTGTCACAGTGGCAACAGGAGGAGGAAGGACCACAGGTCTGCCCTGGAGTACTTGAGGGGAGACCATCCACCAAGAAAGGTGTCTTTTGCATGACTGAGTGATTAGAATGGTGTGTGACATGGGGAGCTGCTGAAAGGACCACTGGGAAAATAGCATCCACTGCAGGATCCGCATATGAAAGCAGCTGGGAGTAAAGTGATTGCTGCTGCCATGAGACCAAGTGTTTTTAGTACAAATCTGGCTTGGACTCTGCTCTTCTGTAATAGGATCTGAACATGGTTGCGAATATCTGAAACTCTTTGTGTGGAAAGTTCTGCTGACAGCTCCACTGTGTTTAAAACGGCGCCTATGAAGGTAATAGACTGACAAGGCGACAATGCAGACTTTTCAAAATTTATAGAGATAACTAGCGCGTTGCACGTTTGTACAGCGTAATCTCTGGATTGGAGTAGTTGATGCCTGGTGGTGGCAGTAAGGAGCCAGTTGTCTAAATATGGAAACACCTGGAATCCTTGTCGTCTCAGGTGAGCTGCAACCACTGCCATGCATTTGGTAAAAACCCTGGGGGCTGTGGTGAGGCCAAAGGGCAGGGCTCTGAATTGGTAGTGACTGGCTCCCAGCCGGAAGCGGAGAAACCTTCTGGAGCGCCTGTTCATCTTGATATGGTAGTACACATCCTGAAGGTCTATAGAGCCCATCCAATTGTCCTGACCCAGAAAGGGTAGAATGGACTGTAGCGTGACCATCCGGAACCTCGTTCTTTGAACCGACTTGTTCAGCCTGCTGAGATCCAAAATACGTCTTCAGTCCCCTGTCTTTTTTGGTACCAAAAAGAACTTGGAGTAGATACCGGATCCTTGTTGGTCTGCTGGGACTGGCTGGGTGGCACTTTTTCTTAGCAGCTTTGAAATTTCTAGTGCTGCTAGATCCCTCAGACCGGGTGGAACGTCTGGAAGGGGCCCTTTTGGCTGTTGTGGGGTGTGAATCAAGGGAATTCTGTAGCCCTCGGATATGATCGACTGGACCCATTTGTCTTGCGTGAGGGAATGCCAGGCTTCTGGGTACAGTGATAGTCTTCCCCCGACTGCCTCCAAAGGTGGACAGTCAGGCAGCTCCTCAGGGGTGCTGGAAGGGTTTGTCAGAGAAAGATTCTCTGCTACCCTGATTCTGCGGACCCCCCCCGCCCCTCGGGTGGCATCTATTATTGTTCCCTCCTCTGCCTCTGGAGGGAAGCTCACCACATGTGTCAGGCAGAACTCCCTGAGGTTTGCGGAACCACATTTTCCCACCTTTCTAACCCTTAGGGTATGGTCTAGAAGGGGTAGAAAAACGGACTCCTACGGCAGAGAGAGTCTTGCCTTCCTGCTCGCACCTGGTCAATGTATCCTTCACTTGAGGTCCAAACAAGGCAGAACCGTCAAAGGGGGTGTTAGTGAAGGATGCCTTGAAGGGGTCGGCAAAGTTGCAAAGTCACATCCAGGCGTGTCTCCTCAGAGCAACACCCATGCCTGCAGCCCTACTCGCTCCATCGGCGACATAGGAAATGAGCCGCATGGAGGAGTTTATAATAGAGTTCTGGGTCCCTCGCTGGGAGTTGATCTTTTCCTGAGACCCCGCAACTGATGGGTCCTGTAAGGTATCACCTAGTTCTTTGAGAAGGTCTCTCTGAAGATTGGTGAAATGGCACAAATAATTCAGCGAACGCATGGCAAAGGTCGCAGAAGAGAACATCCGCTTGCCATACCTATCCATAGTCCTAGATTCCTTATTAGGAGGATGGACAGGAACTGAAGGGTCAGCCAACTCCTTCTTAGTGGCCACCGCCACCATGGCATCAATGAGGACGCCCTTAGTGAGAAACTGCTTGTCCGAATGGGCTGTAATATATTTTGTGAGCCTCCAGGGAGTTGGTTCCATAGTATCCGGAGCCGTCCATGCTTTCCGAGCCACCACCTCCATGAGTGGGTCGAAAGGCGGGGACACCCAGGAGGTGGAAGGGCGAGAACCAAACGCGTCCAGGTACACCGACTCATCCTTGGAAGGGTTGAGGGCAGACCAGTTCCCCCTCTGTTTAAGGATCTCTAGGATGTCAGAAAATGAGACATCCTCAGAGGGGGACCTTGGAGACCCTTCCGAATCATCCAGGTCGGTGTCAGATGTCACTGACTCCGGGGAGTCTACATGCTTCCTCTTGCATGATCTCTTCCGAGGGGGCTCCCCCGCAGGATCAGGGGAGGCCTCAGATGAGAAGGATACGCCCAATGAGGCGACCTGGAGCATTGGTTCTCCATGCTTGGGTTCGGGAGGATAGGCAGAGGCCGAAGCAGGCACCATGGAAGGAGGGGCCGATGGGGCCGACCGTGGCGCCGGTATAGGAGCCAGCATGCTCCTCATGACCTCAAAGGTGCCCCTATCAGGCAGAGTGGAGGGACCCAGCTCCGAAGAGATGTGAGCTCCTCCCGGCACCGAGAGGGACGGCTCCGAGGCCAATGTTGGGGCCAAGCTCACCTGCGCCGACGCTCCGAGAGGGAGAACGGGGTTGGAGAAGGGTCCGATGCCACTTGCCCCCTCGGAACCGACGAGGGAGTCCCGGCACCCGGATCCCTCCAAGGACGGAGCCAATGAAGAGATCGGAGCTGACGAAGGAACCGATAAGGGTGGAATTGGTTCCGACGCCCCCATGGTAAAAACCCCGATGGCCTCCGGCTCCGAGCTTGAAGGAATAGTCGGAGGAGGAACTGGGGCAGGCTTTGGGGAAGCCACTGTCTGTTGAGATGGGCTTTTCAATAAATGGGCGAGCGCCTGTGACTTCAAAAGTCTACTGACTACCCTCTCGAGGTCGTGGTCCGAAAACCTGGAAGATCTAGAGGAGTGAGACCTATGGCTCCGCTCCGACAGCAAAGGGGACTTCGGAGCCGACCTGACCGACTCCAATGAAGGAGATCAGGACCGCTTTCGGCTTGGAGACGGCTCAACGCCAAGGTCAGAACCGACTGAGAACTCGATGTATCGGTTCCGGCCGGAACCGACGAGGCAGAAGAAGGTCCGCTCGGTGCAGGCTCCGGACATGGAGCCGACGGTTTGGCGGGTTTAGAAGGTTTTCCTGACAGGCTTGGTAGGAGAACCTTCGGGCTACAATAAGCCCCTTAGGATGAGCTTATTTCTGTGCTCCTGCAGGACTCTTGGGCTAAAAGCATGACAGATGGAACAAGAGTCCTGCAGGTGCAGAGGGCCCAAACAATACACACAAGAAGTGTGACCGTCTGTCAGAGACATCTTCTGACAGCACGAGTCACACTTCTTGAATCCCGATATCTTGATATCCTTAGACATGATACCACAGGAACGGGACAACAAAGTCTAAACAAGTATACAAACACACACACAACACTTGACAGACACTCTTAAAGTTACTACAATAAAACAAAACAAAATTCCACACACACACCTACTGAAAGGAACCTGTACAAAACTACTGTACAAAACTGCTATAAAAGGGGGGTGTAAAGGCCTAACCACCTTAAGGGTGGAAAAGAGTAGGAAAACTATTAATAAAGGGAGGGAAGACTAGTCGGGAGACTACTAACACTACTAGAAAAGATCTAGGGAAAAAATATCAATCAAAAACTAACTATAAATATAAAAAATTTTAAATATGACCTGGAGCCGGTGAAAACGCAACTTCGTAGCTGAAGCGACAAACGAGATCTGGGTATATGACGCCTAGCATTATGGGACATAGCATAGCCTCAAGCCGGTAAAAATAGCTCTCGAGCTTTAGTATTAGGCAGAGTCAGAGCCGAGGTTTGGCTCCGAACCCATCCAGCAAGAATGAAGGCGAGATTGACAACTTAACATCTATATTTAAAGCCCAGTTGTCCTGGGTAATGAGTTCCCAGTTTTTTATCTACAGGGCAATCTTTCCCCGTAAAGGAACAGTCAGATGTGCAGGGTGTGGAAGTTTTAAAGTTAAGTCACTGAGACAGTTTACCATAGGGGGGAGTTTTACTACTCCCTGATTTGGAAGTGGGAGCCCCCCACTGCTTAGTCCTGTGAGTACCTGGGGACTGAAGCCTGGGTGTTCTGCTGGTTCTGGGTTTGGACTGAGAAGGCATGGAAGAGGTAGGAAAGGACCAATTCTTAGAGGGACAATGCCTACTAAATCTGGAAGGCTGTACTTGCAGGAATTCTTTAACAGTTTGCATAGATTTAGCTTTTTCCTCCATCTTTTTAAGTACTACTTCTGCTTTGTTGCTAAAAAGGTGGTCTTGGTTTAAGGGAGCATCCAGCAATTTAGCTTTAACATGATCTGGCAAAGATTGCTCCTTAAGCCAAACATGCCTTCTAAGTACAGACCCAGTGACAGCAGTCCTGCAAGAAGCCTCTAATGAATCAAAACCACATAGCAAAGTATGTTTTCCAACTTCTTCAGCAGAATGCATTAAATCCTGTAAATCTTTATTTTCAGCACAGTCATGAATCAACATAATTTTTTGTTTAAGCAATCCAATAATATGCTTCTGATACTTTAACATATGAAACTGGCAGTTTAAGGCCCTAATGGCCAAGGTTGCAGAAGTGTATACCTTCTTACCCCATCTATCCAGTGCCTTGGAATTTCTATCAGAGGGGGTAGGATTTTTGGCAGTGGTAGCCTTAATGCCCTTGGGTCCCTGTGAAATGGTCTCAGGATCCACAGTAGGATTTTTAAAGAGGAACTTGGGAGAGTCAGGAACCCTGTAATACTTATCAGGTTTTCTGGGAGCAGGAGGTAAAGAGTCAGGGGCCAGGCTAGATTCTGAGAAGTCATCATCAACAATGTCCAGTACAGGAGGGATAACTAAAGGCCTGTGTTGGGCCAGGAGTAAGAAATCCCTAAGCCTCTTTTTGGAGTCAGAGTAATCCTGGCTTTCCCAGTGAAAATGCTCCCTAAGAGTATGCAAGGTATCACCAAAAGAGAAATCCTCTGGAGGGGAAGCAGAGGGAATGGAGTCCTCTGCATCAGAATCCTCATAGGTAGATAAGGGTAAATCCTGGTCATCAGAGGAAACAGAAATTTCAGAGTCCTGATCAGAAGAATCAGAAGGAAAATCAGTCCTTGGTCTCTTAGAGGGGGAAGGGTGGCTTCCCCTGATTAGAGTAATAAGGTCTTCAGCCATTCTTATCATTTGTTTTTTAGGCATAGGGGCCTGACCATGTGGTCTGGGCGTTGGTTTTCTAAGCATGGATCAAGTTTTAGGCCTTGAAGAAGATGGCGTTGGTTTATTATGCAAATCAGTAGGCGTGAATACACCCTCAGAAGCCGGTGCCTGCACAGCAGCTCTGGACCCATCCAAGGTAGAGACATCTGAGGGTGCCACAGTTGAAGAAGCATCTCGTAGCATACCGGACTCCGAATGGGTCATAGGTTCATAGGTTCATACTAGGCTATCTGCCCGAGGGCATTTACAAGCCTAGCCCATAGTTTTGTGGCTTACGCCACCCCTTTAGTATGGGGAACTATACCCATTATTTTGCTGTGCCTCTGTTGAGCAGTGACACTGAGGTAATCCCTGGGGTATATCTGCGATCTCCCATCCATTGGTCAAGATTTCTCTTGAACAAGGCCAGCGAGGTGCTCTGCCTCACATATACCGGGATTTTATTCCACAGCATAGGGAGTCTTTGGGTGATGAATCTATCCCTCCAGCACGTCCTATTAATAGCCGTGTCGAGGTTTAAGTCTCCCCCTTGTGGCTCTGACGGATCTAGATTTTTGAGGTGAAGCATATTCATCAAATCTGGGTTTGACATGGCCTTGTATGTTAGGCAAAGGTCACCTCTGAGCAAGCGTGTAGCGACTGAATAGAGCTGGAGTTCTTTCAGTCGGGCAGCATAGGACAGATGCTTGAGACCCTTTATCCTTTTGGTGAGGAACTTTTGTGGCCTCTCCAGCTGCTGCAAGTGTCGGGTCAGATACATTCAATGGGGCATTGTACTCAATCATTGGTCTGATGAGTGATTAGTATAGGGAGACTATGACCTCCCTTGATCTAGATGAGAATCCCTTCATGATAAGGTGGGCAATGTAGAAGGTCTTCCTAACTACTTTAGCTACATGGGTGTCGAATGACAGACTACTATCAACCTGGGTCCCCAGGTCCCTGATAACTTCTTCTGTGCTCAGTGGATTGCCACCTATTTGGTAGCTAGGGGTAACCTTGTTTTGAAGGGTATGACTATGCATTTTTGGCATTTAACTTTAGGCCATGGCTCTGGCACCAGTTATCCGTTTCTGTGAGACCCTTCTGAAGGATATCTGTGTCAGATGTGTTTTCTACTATGGCGCCCTGTTTGCAGTCATCTGCAAACTTTGTCAGCCATAACCCTCCTGTGTTTGCTTGTACTTCGGAAAAGTAGATGCCAAACAAGAGTGGGCCCAGGACTGAGCCCTGTGGTACACCACTTGTGACAGGCTTTGAGTCTGACATGGCACCAGCAACTCTGACCCTGTGGGTTCTGTCACTCAGCCAGTTTGCAACCCATCTTGTGATGTATGGGTTAACATTTAAGCTGATGAGTTTTTCAATGATACCCGAGTGGGGTATTGTATCGAAGGCCTTCGCCAGATGGCTTTGGTGACTGTTTCGAAAAAGTCAACCAAGTTTAGAAGGCATGATCTGCCTTTGACAAAGCCAAACTGGGATGGATCCAAAGTCTGCAAATTCCCTATGTCTTTATTTATGAGGTCCATTATGATCCTCTCCATGGCTTTGCAGATAAGGCTTGTCAAGCTAATGGGCCGGTAATTTCCAGGGTCGGTGGAGGCACACCTTTGTGAAGTGGGACCACAGTTGCAGTGCCACCTCCCCTGGTGCGTATCCAGAGGTAAGACTATGATTAAACAGCTGTCCTAGCTGTGGGTTTAATTCCTCATTGAGTTTGTGGAGCACACAGCCGGGGACACCATCAGGTCCCATGGATGCTGTGTTTTTGCTTTGGAGAGAGCAGTTCTTACTTGGGCTGGAGATGTTTGGGGGCTGCAATCGCTTGGTATAGATATCTCTCCTTTTGGGGAGAAGTTTGCACTGAACCTGTCAGCCAGTATGTTGGCAATGTCTGTAGGATCAGTAATCTTCACATCATTTTGAACTAGTTCTGAGCATATCTGGGAGTTTCCTCCCAGGTTTCTAACATAGCTAAAGAAGGCCTTATGATTGTCTTTTGAGTCTTTAGCTATTTTCTCTCAAAATTTACTTTGGATGATTTTATGAGAGCTCTTAGTTTTTTACTTATAGTGATCAAGGGTGTCTTACCTTTTAAGGATTTTGCTCTATCTTGTAGTAGCTTCCTCCTTTTGTTGTAGAGTTTGTTTATGGCTGGGGTCCACCAGACTGGCCTTTGGTACAAAGAGTCTTTGTTTTGCTTGGGATTGCCTTATCCATGCAGTCCTGCAGGTGCTGGTAGAAGGCATTTGTAAGTGATTCAGCGGCTTGAGTACTGTTTTCCGCCGGCTCGGGGGCCTTAAAGGAGACCACACTAGTCTTTAGAAGTCTCTCAGCAGAGGCCTGCAAATCTCAAGTAGCGGGTATCAGGGGCTGCAAAAGCACCTCACTGAGTACCGGCGAACTGGTGACTAGCTTAGGAGAAGCGTCGTCGGCAGCTTTGGACCTATGTGGTCTGTCTCTGTCTTTATCTTTGCGTTTTTTCGGAATGTCAGTAGTCGGGTGGCTTACCAAAGCCATTTCTGGATAACTGAACCAAATACCAAAATATTTAAAAGTGTAAATAAACCGACGATGAATAGTTCGAGGTTTGAATAAGGCACAAAACCGACAGCTAGGTATGTCGTGGTCTGGGCCTAAGCAAGGAATGCAGTACGAATTAAAATCTTTATGAGGTATTTGCTTTCCACAAGAAATACAATTGTTAACTTTTACTGACATCAGTTAAGAGCAAGAAAAATGTTTCCCAACGGGGTACTTAGTTTCTCAAACTCAAAAACGAAAATTTCAGGAGTCAGACGACTGGCACTTGTGAACTGCTTCTGCTTCGGGCACAGCACGGCAAGAAAGACTGGCATAATGGCGTTGGTTGCATGCTTTATACCCCTGATTACCTGACATCATGGAAGATGAGACAGCAACAGCAGGACCCAAGACTTTGATAATCAGGCCAACTGAGGGCTACTGCAAGCAGATAACCCAAATGTGATGACTGCAACAGTGAAACACAAAGAACATCTATCCCTTGTAGTCAAACACATAGTTTCTGTGATCAGGCAATTTCTTCCATGGAAATGCTAAGTGGTATGATGCTACTTGAAGGTGGCTAACTAATTAAAAAAATTGCTTGCAGAAATAAGGTCAGCAGTGAGATTATTTTTTATCCCTTTTCGTCTAGGCATTTTACAAAAATCAGTAAAAAGCACGTAGCATACAGCTGACAATGCATGTGCTTGTGTGTTATTGGGGCACTTAAATGTAACCTTCCTAAATCCCAAAGACCTCTTACATGAAGCACACATAACAAATGCCTTCAGCAGTCTCAAATGGCATCTTTGAGAACAACACCCACATCAACAGATACAGCCACATCTCATGGAGTCTCAAATTCTAAGCTCATAAGGCAAGCCACCACACAAACCGTCATTCTGGTCATTGGATACTCCATTATGAGACACACTGATGTCCTGTCAACAGGGTGAGTAAGGAGAAAATCATAGTCAGTTGCTTATCGGGGATAAGGATCTGCTATATTATGTAAGCATTGAGGTTACTGGACCACAATTACCAGTACGACTCAGTCATAGTCTATATGAATGCAAATGACCTGAAACATACCTGCATAGACTATATTTTATTTATTTATTGACATTTCATTACCGAGAAAGTCTGACTGGGTAAGAGTCCATTTTCAGAGAATGGCCGGGGAGAAAAGTATTACAAAACATTTTAAGAAAAGCAATTTTACAGTCTTCAAAACTAATTCAAAAACAACTATGTTTAAATAATTACATATTTATATTATATACAAATATTACATACAAAGACAGACATCATGGAGCTCTCAAAATGGCTGTCCCAGGCTGGTATGAGCCTAGCACTGTGCAGCATTCTACATTCTCCAAGGATGATGCCTCAATATGAACAAATGATGACTGACTTTAATAACTGGCTTTGTTGCTGATGTCATTCTAAAGGGGTGCAATATTTATAAATACTGAACAAGATGGTCAACAGATCATGCTGCTTTACCAGGGATGGGGTGCACCTCTCCCTTTTAGGCTTTTGAATATTAGCTAAAATATTGTTCTCCCCCATAATGCCTTTTTTTTAGGAAATGCCAAACTGAAAAAAACTTCTAACATAGCAAATCAAAACCAAGAAAATATAAAGGGGTTACTTCTCAACGCCAGGAGTTCGAACAAGAAACTGCACTCCCTACAAGCTCTCCTGAACCTAGAGAACATTGGCTTCTGTGCAGTAACTGAGACATGCTCAAAAGCCACAAAGAGCACCCCTGCAGTGCAAGGCTATAATGCCTTCTAAACATTTAGAACAGCTACTACACAGACAGGGACTAAAGGTGGAGATGTCATGATGTACATCAAAAATAAATATACCTCAAGGCTGATCAAACAGGATGATGCACCTGAGCGTCTCCACTTTCAAATCAGCACATACAAAATCCCATACCATTTCCCTGCAAGCTATAGGCCCTCCTCTATGATTTAGGAAACTCATAATACTTACTTAAGCTTATTGGAAACACTCACCATCCATACCATATTCATGAGCGACTTTAATTAGTCCATTATTAATCATGAATCATATCAACACCAAACTTGCAGGCATAGAGGTTCCTAGATTTTGTAAACACAGACTCCCTGGACCAAATTGTCAATATGTCGATGATGGGTATAAAAATACTGGATCTGGTCCTTTCTAATATGGAAGAGGGCTGCACACACTCTAGTGTAAGGTCAGACAGGAAAATAGTCTCCTTTGAAATAAAAATAAAACCGAAACCCTGCCTAACTCTGGAATGTTCAGAAACTGCTTTAAGGCTAACTTTCTAATATTAAATGTTAACATGGTAACATTTCAAGGCCCTCCAAACTCTGGGAACACTGTTGTTTACTCGGAACTCTTCAAAGAAAGCCTATACAAGTGTATTAATAGCTGCATAGAGGCAGACGTATCCACACAAAATAAGTACAGAACAAAGTGAAAATACAAGTCCCCCTGGTGGAATCACAACATCAATAGGCTGTGTAACAGAAAGAAGAAAATCATAGTAAAAATTAGGAGATGTAGCACCCAACAGGATAAAAGCAATCTCATTAAACTAAATAAACAACTCAGAGTACAAATAATGTATACCAAAGAAAAAAATTATTTAAATTTGGCCTCACATGCCAAGGACAACTGCAAGGCACTCTAAAGCTATGTCCACAACCTCAAAAGCAAAAACACAATTGCATGCAGCATTCATTGTTAATGACAATGAACCTAAACTGAGCCACAAGATATAGCAAACTTACTGGCAGATGAATTCTGCTCTAAATTTACCCTTCTCCTCCCTGCCTCTCCTCAGTAAATGCCATCAAATAAAACTCCCACTACTATCTCACTAAGGCCAAGGACACTGCATCATTGGGTTCATAGGTTAGTACTAGGCTATCGGCCCTAGGGCCTATACAAGCCTAGCCATAACAATTCCCTTGCTATTTCTTCCCATAATATTTACTTCCCTGGACCCCTGTCTAGCAGGGCGACTGACGTGGTCCCCGGGGTGAATTTCCTATCTCCCATCCAATCGTCAAGGTTCCTTTTGAAGAGGGCCAAAGAGGCACTCTGCTTGACATATATGGGCAGTTTATTCCAGAGTATGGGGAGTCTCTGGGTCAGGAACCTATCCCTCCAACATGTTTTGTTCATTGTGATGACAAGGTTTAGATATCTGGAGCATGTGGTTCTGAGGGATTGGGATTTCTTTAAGTGTAGCATGTCCAACAGCTCTGGGTTTGACACGGTCTTGTATGTTAAGCAGAGATTGCCTCTGAGTAGATGATATGCGACAGAGTATAACTGGTGTTTTTTACATGGTCAGCAGGGTATCTGCTTTAGGAATGTGATTCTTTAGTGAGGTATTTCTGCGGCCTTTCCAGTTGTTGCAGATGTCGTGAGAGGTACATACCAAATGGGCTAAACTATACCCCGGGTTGCCGTCTAAATGGCATGAAAAATTACTTGTCAGGGCCTCTGGAATCACTGTTTAACTGTAGCCTCCAAATAAGCTTCATGCCTCACAAATGGAGAACAGCAACCATCCTCCTGCACAAAGCTGGGCCATCTACAGACAATGCAAACTACAGACCCATAACTCTCACTAGTCTCCTGCACAAAGCTGGGCCATCTACAGACAATGCAAACTACAGACCCATAACTCTCACTAGTCTCCTATGCAAAGCTATGGAAAGAATGATCATAGAAATGATCAACAATGAAATAGGAAATTTCCAGGTACAGGACCTAACACAGTTTGGTATCGTCAAGGGCAAGCCATACCTACTCAACCTGGTGGACTTCTTTGAGAAGGTCATCAAAGCAATGGATGAGGGCAAAACGGATCATACTGCCTACCTTGACATGATCAAGCTATCTGACACAATATCCCACTCAAGCATTGTTGATAAATTCATGAGGTTAGGTATAAACCATTATGTCACCCGCTGGGTAGGCAGCTGACTCACAGACTGGATCCAGGAAGTTAGAATTGGGGAGTACACCTCTACAAAAATTCCAGCCTCCAGGTATTGGTCGTGGTGCTATTACTTTTTGCCATCTACTTCTCTAAAGTCAAGGTCAATATCAAGAGCTTCTTGCTGACAAATTTGCAGATGATTCCAAATTAGAAGTCAGAGAATCTCTCACTGATGCTAATGTTCCCCAGGAAGGGCTGACACAGACAAATAACTAGCATCAGATCCATGGACTAAAACTAAATGTCAAGAAATGCATAATAGTATCCTTACAGAAGTAATTCCATCCCTGGTAACTATCATATAGACAAACCACACCCCCAAGAGTCGATCCAAAAGTCAGGGACTTGGGGACACACACAGACAGTAATCTACCCATTGAACGCCATGCGTCTACAGTAGTGAGGAAATCCTACTATGCTGTGCAACTTATAAACAAAAAAATAAATTGAAACCAGTTGTACCATTATGTTAAGCCATTTATAACTAACTTTGCTTTACCAATCGAGGTGGTAGCTCCTCTTAAATGTAGACAAAGATAATGTGTGTGTCCCTAAACTTAGAGCTATTGGGGTTAAAGCAGCCTATGCCAAGCCTTGCCATTTTGTGCTTAATATCTATGTCGGTCGTTTCTTGCAATTCCTGTTGAATGCCCAAAGCTCACAGTCCAATAGGAAAGGAAGACTCTTAACATCAGAGGATTCATCTAGACATATTTATTGAGGCTATTTCAAGAAGGCACATGAGCGCTGAGTGCTGTATATAGTACAATGGTACTTTGGTGTACATTTATATCCTAAGTTGGAGGTGTGTGACAGCACCTTCTAAAAGTCTATGAAGACATGCTGCACTAAATTCAGAATGGTCCTCCTGGGTCAGTCCATGCCACTAATATAGGGTTAGAGGTTTATTTAGTATTACTTTTCAAGGACCCACAGACAGAACAATTTTTTCAGTTTAGCAATGGCTAAGAGAGAGCCTCCTTTGACCCCCTTCTTCTTTTTCTTTCGGCTTTTCCCGGTTAGGGGTCGCCACAGCAGATCACCTATCTGCTCATAATTGGCAGTGAAGTTTTTATGGTGTCGAGTTGCCAGCCCAGCTCCCAACCTTCCACAGAAGGCACACACACGCACGCAATCCACCTACAGCATGTCTTTGAGATGTGGGAGGAAACCGGAGCACCCAGAGGAAACCCACGCGACCACAGGGAGGACATGCAAACTCCACACAGAAGGCACTCCAGCCGAGGATCGAGCCGGAGAACTTCTTGCTGTGAGGCAGCAGCAGTAACCTCTGCACCACCGTGAGCGCCCTCCTCCTTTGACCCCATATTAATTCAAATCCCTTGGTGCTTACCAAAAATTAAGCAATCCGTTATCCTACCCGGCGCTTCTTTTGAGCCCACCACTGTTTCTTAGCCTTGCTCAAATAATGTATTTACACTTTCTCACATAGCCCTTTAGAGTACAAGACATTATAACCTCCCTTGACAGCCATCACATTCACAAATTCAGGCCTGTTACAACCTGGCAAACCCCATTTTTTAAGAAATAAGTTTTGAACTCCTTAACACTTTTAACCAGATAAACCTAACACATCTTGTACAAAAGATGACTAGCTCCCTGTTTAATTGTATGTTTTACACAGACCTCCGATCCCCTATTGTAGAACAAGGCTCTTAGCACCACGCCAGTTTACATTTTTTTAAATAAAAAAAATTCCAAACACTGGCATACCACAGAGTTTTACGAATTGACACCTAAATAACCCCATACTTTACTTGTCCCCGGTAACAGTTTGGCTCATTTTCAGAGCTCTCACAATAAACACTAACTGTTCCCCACTGCCGGACAACGCTGCATCCTGCAAACACATAAACACAAGCCTGAACAACCCCCCGAAACATCAGCTTGTCCACAGCTCATTCAGAATTCTTTATTCAGTCTTTAGTCACCCTTAAAACTGTTGCTATCAAAAAAATCTTCCCCATGTCAACCTAAAGCTGTAACTCGTGATACGTTTTTCAACCAGCAATAGAGTCCGATACCTCATGACTAAGTTTCAGATACCCCACTGTATTACTACAACTTTGATTAAAAACAGGCAGATCTGTTGGAGCGGACAGGTGAAAGCATTGGCATATATATATATACTCATAGACATTTTAAAAGACAATTGGAATTTAACAGGAATCTTTTGCTTTACTGGAATCTTCAAACAAATACTGAAAATTCATCTCAACTCTTCCTGGCTATGTTCTTGCTCTTTAACCTAACATTTTCCCTCTCCCTATATGATAACTAAACTCCTATGCCTTTTGCTACTAGTGACTGATGATACTTTCTCCATATTTATGTTTTTCATCACTTGTTGATACTGACACAATAATAATGATTAATATATCTCTGTTTATACCTCTCTGATTGAATTCATCTGACAACCAACTAAATTCCTGCTTTAATGCATACTTTCTGTATATACTACTGTATTCAAACCAACTAGATTCCTGCATGTATATATTCTGTATATATTACTGTAATTACTATGTGTAACACTGTTTCTACTTCTGTACCAACTGTTTATATTTTTCTGTATCTATGTTCCTGTTGGAGCTTTTCTCCCCAGGCCTCCAATGAAAATGGGCTCTTTTAGGCCCAGTGGACTTTCCTGGTAAACAAATGCAATAAAAATTTACAGCTAATAAACCAACTCTGATGGACCTCCTGCATATCCGCAAAACAAACAGCACCAGAATTACCTGTTCTAAAATACTTAAACCATGCCTGTGAATTCAATAGGATCTGCTGGAGAAACAGGTATGTATCCCAGAGATTACCCCATCTCTGGAACAGGTTCCCCATCCATGTGAAGCAGAGTTCCTCCCTATCCCAATTTAAGTGCAACTTGGACAACTGGATGGGGAACGGGAAATACATCCCTGGTTTGGCACATATGTCTCTAATGGACACAGGCAATCTGTAAATGGTTTACCTCTCAGGCCCTTGCTTGTAAATGTTTCATCTCCCAAGCTACTGCTTACACTTATCAAGGTTATCAGAACTTGTCAGTGAGTTGGGATGCATGGCTAGGCTTAAAAAGACCCTTGTGGTCATTAGAGTAGCAAACACCTATAACCTATAAACAAACCACCCTGGTGGAATTACAGATCCCATGGAGAAGTAAATACCCAGTTATCCCTAATCAATCCGAACTGAAGTGAGTTAACATGTTGTATAATAAATGTTATGATAATTTTGTATTTTAAAATATGCTTGTTTCTTCTCTCTAAACTGTATTTTTTTGGCGTCATAATTAATTAATCAAACATGGGCAGGGACTCACTGTAAGTGCCCTGGCGAAGGGAATGTCACTACACCACTGACACGCCCCCAGGGCCAACACACTCCCAACGTAAGATATAAATGTACACCAAAATACCACTGTACTACGTACAGCACTCAGTGCTCAACTGCCTTCTTGAAACAACCTCAATAAATATTTCTAGATAAATCTTCTGGTGTTAAGAGTCTTTCTTTCCTAATGGACTGAGGTTTTTGGGCATTCAACTGCAAGAAACAACTAACATCGATATTAAGCACAACAAGGCAAGGTCTGTAGTAGTCTACTATAACCTTTACAGCTCTAGCTTTAGGGAGACACAGATCAGCTTATAAAAAAAAAGGTATAATAGCTATGTCCAAGGAAGTCACTATTCCAATGTATTTGTCATTCATCATATCTATAATTGAGAACAATGCCCCTTTGGTATACACTTAACCAGGTACATCTAACAAATGGAACATCCACAGAGGTTCTTCACTAAAAGAATTCAGGGCGTAAGTAACATGTCATATACAGACAGCCTCAAAGCCCTATCCCTGTATTCTAACTTCTATGGGTTGTTAAGGGGAGGTCTATACTGGCACACAATGCACTGTCAGACCCCACCTTGATGGACCTCCTACATATTCGCAAAACCAACAACATCAGAATTACTCATTTTAAATACGACATGCTAGAGACGTAGGTATGTATCCTAGAGGCTGAGACTACCCCTTCTTTGGAACAGGCTCCGCATCCATGTGAAGCAGAGTTCCTCCCATACCCAAATGAAGTTTAACTTGGACAATTGGATGGTGAAGAGGAAATTCATCCCTGGTTTGGCACTTATGTCTAATGGAAATGGGCAACCTGTAAATGGTTCATCTCCCAGGACCCTGCTTGTAAATGTTTAATTCCTCAAGCCCTACTTACACGTGTCAAGGGTACCAGAACTTGGCCGAGCTTTGGGATGTTTAGCAAGACCTAAAAAGGTCCCAGTGGTTTTTAGTCCAGTACATACCTATGAACTTACGAAACAGTATGAGAAAGGCTAAAAGCTACAGCAAGTAGCTTCCAGTATTGTTTTTATACAGTTTTACTAACTGAAATGGGGAGGAAGTGGATGAATTAAAAAGTCATAAAAGTATAAAGTTACAAAGACATGCGTCTGGAGTGTTTCTCCCCCGGCCTCTGCTGAAAATTGGCTTTGTTCCAAGTCGGACCTACCCAGTAAACAAATGTTAAATAAATAAAAATAAATAAATAAAAATAGAAACAGCAAGCACAGAAACATACAGAATGACACATGAAAGGTAAAGTGGGAGTGAGGAGGAAGGGTATATTTTTTTTGTGGGACAGACGCTCATTTTTTTAAGAAGGATATATGGGAAAAGATGTAAGGGGAAGGCAGTAGATGGAAAGAGAGCAGATATACGGAAGCAGGGGTAAATAAACAAAATATAAAAACACAAACAAAGACCAATAGAGAAGGTGCTGGCAGAACTGGGAGGGGGAGCAGACAAATGGATGTGCTGACATACATACAAAGACAGGACAAGTGATGATGGGGAGAAATGGACAACAAATGTGAGGGATGTGACACACAAAGAAAGGGAGACAAGCAAGGGGGATAGAGTAGGCATCCCCCTCTTAACACCATGCTGCATGGGCTACACCCGGGAAGAGGTAATTTGCCACAGTGATTATCCTCTCCACAGGGCCCTGCCTGAGATGCTAGTGATGGCAGTGCCAGGCAGTGATGCAATTCTGTAAGTCATACAAAGAGCCTCTTCAGGTGGCAAATACAGGCTTCATGCTGCCAATTTATTTATTTACTTTTGTTCACCGGGATGGTCCAACTGGGTGATAGCCCATTTTCATCTGAGGCCCTGGGAGAAAACTTCCACAAAAAAAAGTAATACAATAATAGCTACAAAGAACATTAGCAAAGAGCAATACATGGAGAGTATACCATTTTTAGCGAACTTAATGACAAAAAAATTAACAGTAACAAAAATTAGAAGGTTTTTACAGAGAAAACTAATGCATAAAAAACTATAACAAAAGAGAATTACAACAGTCCGGAATTACAGAGAGAAAAAGGGAAAATTTATACATAGATTTGTTTTTATGACAACATGTAGTCAGAGATGGGAGATATAAAGAGTAGAGTCAGAGAAAAGAAGTATAGATCAACATGTAAATGATAAAACTACTGAAAGTATGAAGTAAAAGAACAAGTTAAATCTCCTGTATAAGATACAGAGGATTAAGAAAAGGGGAACAATCTAGACAGGAAAAAGAGAAGACAGAAAAGTAGAATAAATAAGAAAGAAACACAAGCTACAGGGAATAAAAATAGACAGAGAAGAAGGATTAATGTAAGAAAGAAGAGTTAGGGGTTAGAGGAAATTGAAAAAATAGAAGGAAGAAAGTTAGAGAAACAAAAGGAATAGGAGGGAGAAAGACAGAGCGAGAGGGAATAAGAATTCAGAGTATGAAAAGGGAGAAAAGTAAAAAGGAAGTTTAAATAGTAGATAAAGTCAGGAAGAAATGAAAAGGGTCAGAATAAGATGTCAGCCAGGACTAGAGCAAGAACAGATCCAGTTGCTGCCTATGTAATCTTTCTGTATTTTTTTTGAAATGGGAAGTGTTGGGTGTGGTTAAAATAGTCTGAGGGATAGTATTCCATTTTTGGCAATATAGTTTGACTAAAGGGAGTCACCAGCTCTATTGAGGGATTTAGTGACATGAAGGAGAAATCTGGAGGAGGAACGGAGATGGTTCTTCTTATTGTTGTAGGGCTGAAGCATGAGACGAAGGGCAGGAAATTTATCAGGTTGGTACATGAGTTGATGTACAAAAGAGAGTGGAGTGTATATTAATTGATGGGGTAATTCTAGCCAATTCAGTTGTTGTAAGGCAGAGAAGTGATGTGTTTGGTGTGAAGAGTTAGTAGCAAATCTACCAGCTTCCCCATCACATCCACCAACTCATGGAAGGTAACAAACTATGCCTTTCTGGCAGTGTCACTGAAGGGAACAATAGCACTCTTCTCCCACGTCCTCCAATGCAGACCCTCCACTCCATCTCCCAGTGGGGATGTAGGTGTGGAGGTAGATGGCATGCTGTCAAGAGAAGGATGGAACCAATGGTGGTATAAGAGCAGGGTGGAAACCTGTGCAGCACCACTGGCAGAACCATCTCAGATGCTGCAGAAAATGTTAAAATAAATGAATGGAAATAAAACAACCAACATCAATTAAAATGGATATAGACAAAGAGACAGAAACACAGACAGAGACGTATGCAACACACACACATTAGTACTATGAATGTTTCTAATGACCAGTCATTCAGGTACCCACTGGTGTAGTATACAGCTACTAGATATGCTACTATGCAAGGTCTTATAGTTCTGCCTAGGTATACAAAGTGAAATGCCCCTATAGTATGATGTGTGTGCATGTGATAGTACCCCTGGCCGGGGTTCGGTATGGTGAGGTTTGAGGTTACAGTGTAGGGCTCTAGATGGAGATATTGGACTTGATAGGCTGAGAGTTATGAAGAGGTAGCCCTGTGGACATCCTGTAAGGAACTTGGTCAAACACTTGCTATGTGGACTTGAAAAGTGGAATCATTTTTGCAATTTGACATGTCTATGATGCACAGTGCTGTACTAAAGGTAGAGAAGCAACTATTATCAACACAGACAGCAATCAGCAGGTACTTTGCAAATATTAGAATATACTTGGCTATACACCAGGAGATACAACATGGCTATAGCAGAAATGCCAGCAGTAGGCCACGTGAAGCTGCTAACAATAAGGGCATATGGTTGAGTAATGTATGGGTAATAAGCTGCCATTTGGTCCCGGCCCACCCACATACATTCCCTAACTTCCCCAGCCCACTTCCACCTGGCCTAGGGCAGTGTCCACAGAGGAAGAATGCAACAATCTCCATGCATGTCAGATACACAGAGAGTGGGTATGCTGTCCACCCAAAAAAAGACAGTCATCTCTCTGTAAATAAGCAATGTGTTTACCCCCTAAACATGTGGCTTGTGCATGTGGGTATGCAAAGCATTAAATATCTACAGGATTTAACATACGCTGCAAAAGACTGTGACAGAGATGTGTCACTGATAATTATACAGACTGCAACACTGAATACTTCTATCCTGTTCAGATACAGTTAACATAACAGTAATCATACTCATCCTTGCACTTAAAAGAGTTGCTCCATTCTCTTCCAGTAGAGGAATGTATTCCCCAATATCTTCTCATGAGCTGAAAAACAAGAGCAGCAAATACACCATACAATAGTTTAATGCCCCGCAAGGGGCCATTTAACTATAAAAGAAATAAAAAGGTAGTGAGTAGCCTTGCAAACCTTACAATTTATCTCAGAAGTTTTCCAATGACTCTACAGGTTGTTGAAGTGATGCCAGCATTGCTCACCATGGTGTATTATGTTAGTGGCAGCAATTATTGCCCTGGCAAGACTGTGCCAAGTATCTCTTTCATACTGAGAATACTAAAAGCAGTCCCCAGTCAGTTGCTCTTAGTAGTCCCCATACAGCAAGTGCAAAAAGAACTTACTCTCCTTAGGGAAACACCCAGGAGCTTTGCCACAGTCAGTGCCCTTGAAGCCATGGCCATTCACGGGGTCACAATACAGAGAAATATGGTCGCCCTCTGGCAGTCACACATATTGTTGCTGTTGGCATGTGGCATGCATCTTCTGGCAGCTGCTTGTTACAACCAGTTAGGGTGTCACCACTGCACAGCACAAAAATACATGACATGGCATTATGGTGTGAAATAGTATGGAAAGAATATACAAACATCACAATGCCTATATTTTTTAATAAATTTTGCTCCTTAGCATCATTGCAGGCCATACTACCACATTCTCTCACACCACACAAGCTTATTACACTTTGCAGATTCTCATGTGAGTATATGAAACTGTCTCTTGGCACAGTGCAGGTGAACTGTGAAATGAGATAAATCTGTATTTCAAAAACATCCATTTAAGTGAAGTTCATCAGTACAAAGAACATGCTAAGAGCCTGGAAACTGTAGGATAAAAGCAGCCACAGCCAGTGCCAGACTTATTACACTACAAAAGACTGTGAATAGCAAACTGTTGAGCTGTTTCTACAAGAATTTTAGTAAATACTACTAGCAACACATACTTATAGAAAGGTAAGCAAATGGTAACTGGTACTTTTTTCTGTCTTGTACTATTAATGGTTTACTTGTATGTTGTTTGAGGACATACATGACAGTCTGATCCTGGTTTAATTTCTCCAAGTCTTTTGGAATTCTAATAACATGACGGGAATGGATCTCATTACCAAGTCAAAGTAAGATTAAAGTTCATGAAATTAGCATCGTTCCAATCTTTGATGTCAGCCAGAAGTGATGTTTACTGCACACGCAATCTGCCAAGTAATGACTCCTTCTGCAATTCGTATGGGGTTACATGTACTTGTAACGTATCTAAATATGACTGTAGATTCTTTCTATAAGACCCACTGCTCCTACTACTATTGGAACTATCTGGCTATTTTTCTTCTACACTGCTCTCGTTTCTTCCTGCAAATACTGATATTTTATGACTTTCTGTCTCTTTGTACACATGACACTGTAGTCTCTGGGTGTGGCAATTTCAATGATCAATGCTACTTTTGTCTTCTTTTCATGGACCACTATATTTGGTTTTCTAGCATCTATCTTTTGAACTGTTGGTAATGGGTTTTCTATGATGTTTGCTGCTCAGTTTGATCCTGGGGGAGTCAGGTAATGGGTGCAAATGCCAACAATGCTGTGTCACTATGTGTCAGGAGGCCGGTACTGCATAGAAAGGTAGACTGTACTGCCATAGAGAGAAGCATGGAGATGATGTGATATGGCAGGTTCAGAAAAACACAACTCTAACATTTGTTTCCTTGCATATTATGCAGATAATATAATCCAAGATTTAGGCTAATGACTGTCTATATGTCCCACTCAATGCTGATATCCAAGTGTTGGGAAGTATTCCATTTGCTGATAATTGCCATCACAGCTTTTGCATTAATGATGTAGTGTCCTGCATGGGATGGTTACCTCTGTCAATTGAGTAATATATTTTATTAGCCTAAGTACTAAAAATTGGAATTCTGAGACTATTGCTACAGTAGCTGCAAGTGTAGTACACTGGGGAGTGTTTGATGGGGAGGCGACCAAAATAGTCCAAAGACATGTATAGAGTGGCTTTGCTGTCAACAACCTTCTATTGTACTACTATTTGAGTGTCATGTTCATATACCTTTTACAATCACATTCTTCTATGGACTGGAATTGTGGGAATACTGTCTGCAGTAGTAGTAAAAGGATGGTGGGGACAGTGTCTGCAGTAGTAGTAGTATAAAGACAGCAGGGACAGTGTCTGTGGTAGTATAAGGATGGTAGGGACGGTGTCTGCAGTAGTAGTAGTATAAGGATGGTGGGGACATTCCCTGTGGTAGTAGTAGTAGTATAAGGATAGTGGGGACAATGTCTGCAGTAGTATAAGGATGGTGGGGGCAGTGTCTGCAGTAGTATAAGGATGGTGTGGACATCGTCTGCAGTAGTATCAGTAGTATAAGGCTGGTGGGGACGGTGTCTGCAGTAGTATAAGGACTATGGGGATGGTGTCTGCAGAAGTAGCAGCTGTATAAGGATGGCAGGGACAGTGCCTGCAGTAGTATAAGGATGGCGGCGACAGTGGCTGCAGTAGTATATGGATGGCGTGGACTTCATCTTCAGTAGTAGCAGTAGTATAAGGATGGTGGGGACAGTGTCGCCAGTAGCATTAGTATAAGGATAGTGGGGACAGTGTCTGTAGTAGTAGTAGCAATACTATAAGAATGGTGGTGACAGTGTCTACAGCAGTAGTAGTATAACACTGGTGGGGACAGTGTCTACAGTAGTATAATAATGGTGGGGCCGTGTTTGCAGTAGTAGCATAAGGCTCGTGGGGACAGTGTCTGCAGTAGTAGTATAAGGAAGGAGGGGACAGTGTCTGCAGTAGTAGTAGTGTAAGGCTGGCGGGGACAGTGTCTGCAGTAGTAGTATAAGGATGGTGGGGACAGTGTTTGCAGTAGTAGTAACAATACTACAAGGATGGTGGAGACCGTGTCTACAGTAGTAGTAGTAGTATAAGGCTGGTGGGGAAACTGCCTGCAGTAGTAACATACTATAAGGATGGTGGGGACAATGTCTACCGTAGTAGTAGTAAAAGGATGGTGGGGACGGTGTCTGCAGTACTAGTAGTATAAAGCTGGTGAGGACAGTGCCTTCTGTAGTAGCAGTATAAAGCTGGTGAGGACAGTGCCTTCTGTAGTAGCAGTATAAGGCTGGTAGGGACAGTGTTTGCAATATAAGTAGTATAAGACTGGTGGGGATGGTGCCTGCAGCAGTAGTAGTAGTATAAGGCTGGTGGAAACGGTGTCTGCAATAGCAGCATAAGGCTGGTGGGGACGATGTCTGCAGTAGTGGCAGTACTATAAGGCTGGTGGGGACGGTGTCTGCAGTAGGAGTAGTATAAGGATAGTGGGGACAGTGTATGCACTAGTAGCAGTAGTATAAGGATAGTGGGGACAGTGTCTTCAGTAGTAGGAGTATAAGGATGGCGGGGACAGTGTCTGCAGTAGTATAAGGATGGTGGGGACAGTGTTTGCAGCAGTAGCAGTAGTATAAGGATGGTGTGGACATTGTGCCCAGCAGTATAAGGATGGTGGGGACAGTGTCTGCAGTAGTATAAGGATGGTAGGGATAGCGTCTGCAGTAGTAGTATAAGGATGGTGAGGACAGTGTCTGCAGTAGTACTAGTACATGGATGGTGGGGACAGTGTCTGCAGTAGTACTAGTATAAGAATGGTGGGGACAGTGTCAGCAGTAGTACTAGTATATGGATGGTGGGGACAGTGTCTGCAGTAGTAGTAGTAAAAGGCTGGTGGGGACAGTGCCTGCAGTAGTAGTAGTATAAGGCTGATGGGGACAGTGTCTGCAGTAGTAGTATAAGAATGGTGGGGAAAGTGTCTGCAGTAGTATTACTATAAGGATGGTGAGGATGGTATCTGCAGTAGTAGCAGTATAAGGCTGGTGGGGACAGTGCTTTCAGTAGTAGCAATATAAGGCCGGCGGGGAAAGTGTTTGCAGTATTAGTAATATGAGGCTGGTGGGGACGGTGTCTGCAGTAGCATTAGTATAAGGATGGTGGGGACAGTGTCTGCAGTAATAGTAGTATAAGGCTGGTGGGGCAGTGTCTGCAGTAGTAGTAGTATAAGGATGTCGGGGAGAGTGTCTACAGTAGTAGTAGTAGTAGTAGCAATAATATAAGGATGGTGGAGAAAGTGTCTGCAGTAGTAGTAGTAGTATAATGATGGCTGGGACAGTGTCTGCAGTAGAGTAGTATATGGATGATGGGGACAGTGTACACAGCAGTAGTATAAGGATGATAGGGACAGTGTCTGCAGAAGAAGTAGTATAAGGATGTTGGGGAGAGTGTCTACAGTAGTAATAGCAATAATATAAGGCTGGTGGGGACGATGTCTGCAGTAGTATAAGGCTGGTGGGGACGGTGTCTGCAGTAGGAGTAGTATAAGGATGGTGGGGACAGTGTCTGCAGTAGAAGTAGTATAAGGATGGTGGGGACAGTGCCTGCAGAAGTAGCAGTAGTAAAATGATGGTGGGGACAGTGTCTGCAGAAGTAGCAGTAGTAAAATGATGGTGGGGACAGTGTCTGCAGCAGCAGAAGTATAAGGATGGTGGGGACAGTGTCTGCAGTAGTAGTAGTATAAGGATGGTGGGGACAGTGTCTGCAGTAGAAGTATAAGGATGGTGGGGACAGTATCTGCTGTAGTAGTACAAGTATGGTGGGGACAGTGTCTGCAGTAGAAGTATAAGGATGGTGGGGACAGTGTCTGCAGTAGTAGCATAAGTATGGTGGGGATAGTGTCTGCAGTAGAAGTATAAGGATGATGGGGACAGTGTCTGCAGTAGTAGTATAAGGATGGTGGGGACAGTGTCTGCAGTAGTAGTATAAGGATGGTGGGGACAGTGTCTGCAGTAGTAGTATAAAGATGGTGTGGACATTGTTTGCAGTAGTATAAGGATAGTGGGGACAGTGTATGCAGTAGTAGCAGTAATATAGAGATGGTAGTGACAGTGGATGGTGGAGCAGTGTCTGCAGTAGTAGTACAAGGCTGCTGGGGACACTGTCTGCAGTAGTAGTATAAGGATGTCGGGGAGAGTGTCTACAATAGTAGTACAAGGAAGGCGGGGACAGTGTCTGCAGTAGTAGTATAAGGATGTCGGGGAGAGTATCTACAGTAGTAGTAGCAATAATATAAGGATGGCGGAGAAAGTGTCTGCAATTGTAGTAGTATAAGGATGGTGGGGACATTCCCTGTGGTAGTAGTAGTAGTATAAGGATAGCGGGGACGATGTCTGCAGTAGTATAAGGATGGTGTGGACATCGTCTGCAGTAGTATAAGGATGGTGTGGACATAGTCTGCAGTAGTATCAGTAGTATAAGGCTGGTGGGGACAGTGTCTGCAGTAGTATAAGGACTATGGGGATGGTGTCTGCAGAAGTAGCAGCTGTATAAGGATGGCAGGGACACTGCCTGCAGTAGTATAAGGATGGTGGCGACAGTGGCTGCAATAGTATATGGATGGCGCGGACTTCGTCTGCAGTAGCAGCAGTAGTATAAGGATGGTGGGGACAGTGTCGGCAGTAGCACTAGTATAAGGATAGTGGGGACAGTGTCTGTAGTAGTAGTAGCAATACTATAAGAATGGTGGTGACAGTGTCTACAGCAGTAGTAGTATAACACTGGTGGGGACAGTGTCTACAGTAGTATAATAATGGTGGGGCAGTGTTTGCAGTAGTAGTACAAGGCTGGTGGGGACAGTGTCTGCAGTAGTAGTATAAGGAAGGCGGGGATAGTGTCTGCAGTAGTAGTAGTATAAAGCTGGTGGGGACAGTGTCTGCAGTAGTAGTACAAGGATGGTGGGGACAGTGTTTGCAGTAGTAGTAACAATACTATAAGGATGGTGGAGACAGTGTCTACAGTAGTAGTAGTAGTAGTATAAGGCTGGTGGGGAAACTGCCTGCAGTAGTAACATACTATAAGGATGGTGCGGACAGTGTCTACCGTAGTAGTAGTAAAAGGATAGTGGGGATAGTGTCTGCAATAGTATTAGTATAAGGATGGTGGGGACAGTGTCTGCAGTACTAGCAGTATAAAGCTGATGAGGGCAGTGCCTTCTGTAGTAGCAGTATAAGGCTGGTGGGGACAGTGTTTGCAATATAAGTAGTATAAGGCTGGTGGGGACGGTGCCTGCAGCAGTAGTAGTATAAGGCTGGTGGGAACGGTGTCTGCAATAGCAGCATAAGGCTGGTGGGGATGATGTCTGCAGTAGTGGCAGTACTATAAGGCTGGTGGGGACGGTGTCTGCAGTAGGAGTAGTATAAGGACAATGTATGCAGTAGTAGCAGTAGTATAAGGATAGTGGGGACAGTGTCTTCAGTAGTAGGAGTATAAGGATGGTGGGGACAGTGTCTGCAGTAGTACAAGGATGGTGGGGACAGTGTTTGCAGTAGTAGCAGTAGTATATGGATGGTGTGGACATCGTGTCCAGTAGTATAAGGATGGTGGGGACAGTGTCTGTAGTAGCAGTAGTATAAGGATAGTGGGGACAGTGTATGCAGTAGTAGCAGTACTATAAGGATAGTGGGGACAGTGTCTGCAGTAGTAGGAGTATAAGGATGGTGGGGACAGTGTCTGCAGTAGTATAAGGATGGTAGGGATTAGTGTCTGCAGTAGTAGTATAAGGATGGTGGGGACAGTGTCTGCAGTAGTACTAGTACATGGATGGTGGGGACAGTGTCTGCAGTAGTACTAGTATAAGAATGGTGGGGACAGTTTCAGCAGTAGTACTAGTATATGGATGGTGGGGACAGTGTCTGCAGTAGTAGTAGTAAAAGGCTGATGGGGACAGTGCCTGCAGTAGTAGTAGTATAAGGCTGATGGGGACAGTGTCTGCAGTAGTAGTAGTAGTAGTATAAGAATGGTTGGGAAATTGTCTGCAGTAGTATTACTATAAGGATGGTGGGGATGGCATCTGCAGTAGTAGCAGTATAAGGCTGGTGGGGACAGTGCTTTCAGTAGTAGCTATATAAGGCCGGCGGGGAAATGTTTGCAGTATTAGTAGTATGAGGCTGGTGGGGACGGTGTCTGCAGTAGTAGTAGTATAAGGATGGTGGGGACAGTGTCTGCAGTATTAGTAGTATAAGGCTGGTGGGGCAGTGTCTGCAGTAGTAGTATAAGGATGTCAGGGAGAGTGTCTACAGTAGTAGTAGCAATAATATAAGGATGGTGGAGAAAGTGTCTGCAGTAGTAGTAGTATAAGGATGGCGGGGACAGTGTCTGCAGTAGAGTAGCATATGGATGATGGGGACAGTGTATGCAGCAGTAGTATAAGGATGGTAGGGACAATGTCTGCAGTAGAAGTAGTATAAGGATGTTGGGGAGAGTGTCTACAGTAGTAATAGCAATAATATAAGGCTGGTGGGGACGATGTCTGCAGTAGTGGCAGTAGTATAAGGCTGGTGGGGACGGCGCCTGCAGTAGGAGTAGTATAAGGATGGTGGGGACGGTGCCTGCAGTAGGAGTAGTACAAGGATGGTGGGGACAGTGTCTGCAGTAGAAGTAGTATAAGGATGGTGGGGACAGTGTCTGCAGTAGTAAAATGATGGTGGGGACAGTGTCTGCAGCAGCAGAAGTATAAGGATGGTGGGGACAATGTCTGCAGTAGTAGTATAAGGCTGGTGGGGACAGTGTCTGCAGTAGTAGTAGTAGTATAAGGCTGATGGGACAGTGTCTGCAGTAGTTGTAGTATAAGGCTGGTGGGGACAGTGTCTGCAGTAGTAGTAGTAGTATAAAGATGTTGGGGACAGTGCCTGCAGTAGTAACAGTACTATAAGGATGGTGAAGACAGTGTCTACAATAGTAGTGGGGATGGTGTCTGCAGTAGTATAAAGATACTATAAGGGTGGTGGGGACAGTGTCTGCAGTAGTAGTAGTTTAAGGGTGGTGGGGACAGTGTCTGCAGTAGTAGTAGTTTAAGGATGGTGAGGACAGTGTCCACTGTAGTAGTAGAATAAAGATAGTGGGGATGGTGTCTGCAGTAGTATAAAGATAGTGGGGAAAGCGTCTGTAGTAGTAGTATAAGGATGGTGGGGATAGTGTCTGCAGTAATAGAATGAGTATAAAGATAGTGGGGACGATGTCAGTCATAGTAGTAGTATAAGGAGGTTGGGGACAGCATCTGCAATACTAGCAGTATAATGATGGTGGGGAAAGTGTCTGTAGTACTAGTAGTATATGAATGGTGGGGACAGTGTCTGCAGTAGTAGCAGTATAAAGCTGGTGGGGACAGTGCCTTCAGTAGTAGCAGTATAAGGCTGGTGGGGACAGCGTTTGCAGTATTAGTAGTAAAAGGCTGATTGGGACGGTGTCTGCAGTAGTAGTAGTATAAGGCTGGTGGGGACAGTGTCTGCAGTAGTATAAGGATAGTGGGGACAGTGTCTGCAGAAGGAGTAGAATAAAGATAGTGGGATGGTGTCTGCAGTAGTATAAAGATAGTGGGGACAGCGTCTGTAGGAGTAGTAGTATAAGGATGGTGAGGACAGTGTCTGCAGTAGTAGTAGTATAAAGAGAGTGGGGATGGTGTCTGCAATAGTAGCAATAGTATAAAGATAGTGGGGACAGCGTCTGTAGTAATAGTATATGGATGGTAGGGACAGTGTCTGCAATAGTAGAATGAGTATAAAGATAGTGGGGACGGTGTCAGTAGTAGTATAAGGAGAGTGGGAACAGCATCTGCAATACTAGCAGTATAAGGATGGTGGGGAAATTGTCTGTAGTACTAACAGTATATGAATGGTGGGGACAGTGTCTGCAGTAGCAGCATAAAGATGGTGGTGACAGTGTCTGCAGTAGTAGCATAAGGATGGTGGGGACAGTGTCTGCAGCATTAGTATACAGATGGTGGGGACAGTGTCTGCAGCATTAGTATACAGATGGTGGGGACAGTGTCTGCAGTAGCAGCAGTATAAGGATGGTGGGGACAGTGTCTGTAGTAGCAGTACTATAAGGGTGGTGGGGACAGTGTCTGCAGTAGCAGTATAATGCTGGTGGGGACAGTGTCTGCAGTAGTAGTAGAAGTATAGGCTTGTGGGGACAGTGTCTGCAGCAGCAGTAGTAGTATAAGGCTGGTGGGGACAGTGTCTGCAGTTGAAGTAGTATAAGGCTGGTGGGGACAGTGTCTGCAGTTGCAGTAGTAGAAGGACGGTGGGGATAGTGTCTGCAGTAGTATTAGTATAATGATGGTGGGGACAGTGTCCACAGTATTAATAGTAAAAGGATGGTGGGGATAGTGTCTGCAGTAGCAGTAGTATACAGATGGTGGGGATAGTGTCTGCAGCAGTAGTATACAGATGGTGGGGACAGTGTCCACAGTATTAATAGTAAAAGGATGGTGGGGATAGTGTCTGCAGTAGCAGTAGTATACAGATGGTGGGGATAGTGTCTGCAGTAGTAGCAGTGTAAGCCTGGTGGGGACAGTGCCTTCAGTAGGACGAGTATAAGGCTGGTGGGGACTGTGTCTGCAGTAGTAGCAGTATAAGGCTGGTGGGGATGGTGTCAGCAGTAGTAGTATAAAGCTGGTGGGGACAGTGTCTGCAGCAGTAGTATACAGATGGTGGGGACAGTGTCTGCAGTAGCAGCAGTATAAGCCTGGTGGGGACAGTGTTTGCAGTATTAGTAGTATAAGGCTGGTGGGGATGGTGTCTGCAGTAGTAGTAATATAAAGCTGGTGAGGACAGTGTCTGCAGTAGTACTAGTAAAAGGATGGTTGGGATAGTGTCTGCAGTAATATTAGTATAAGGATGGTGGGGACAGTGTCTGCAGTAGTAGCAGTATAAGGCTGGTGGGGACAGTGTTTTCAGTATTAGTAGTAAAAGGCTGATTGGGACGGTGTCTGCAGTAGTAGTAGTATAAGGCTGGTGGGGACGATGTCTGCAGTAGTATATGGATAGTGGAGACAGTGTCTGCAGTAGGAGTAGTATAAGTATGGTGGGGACGGTATCAGCTGAAGTAGCAGTATAAGGCTGGTGGGGACAGTGCCTTCAGTAGTAGCAGTATGAGGCTGGTGGAGACAATGTCTGCAGTATTAGTAGTATAAGGCTGGTGGGGACGGTGTCTGCTGTAGTAGTAGTATAAGGCTTTTGGGGATGATGTCTGCAGTAACTGTAGTATAAGGATAATGGAGACAGTGTCTGCAGCAGTAGCTGTATAATGCTGGAGGGGGCAGTGTCTGCAGTAGTAGTAGTGTAAGACTTGGGAGGACAGTGTCTGCAGTAGTAGTAGTATAAGGATTGTGGGGCCAGTGTCTGCAGGAACTGTAGTATAAGGATGCAGGGGACAGTGTATACTGTAGTAGCAGTATATGGCTGGTGGGAACAGTGTCTGCAGTAGTAGTAGTATAAGGCTGGTGGGAACAGTGTCTGCAGTTGTAGTATAAGTCTGGTGGGGGCGGTGTCTGCAGTAGTAGTATAAGCCTGGTGGGGACATTGTCTGTAGTAGTAGTAGTAGTAGTAGTAGTATAAGGATGCTGGGGACAGTGTTTGCAGTAGTAGCAGTAGTAGAAGGATAGTGGGGACAGTGTCTGTAGTAGTATAAGGCTGGTGAGGACAGTCTCTGCAATAGTAGGAGTATAAGGATGGTGGGGCAGTGTCAGCAGTAGTATACGGATAGTAGAAGTATAAGACTTGTGGGGACAGTGTCTGCAGCAGCAGTAGTAGTATAAGGCTGGTGGGGACAGTGTCTGCAGTTGTAGTAGTATAAGGCTGGTGGGGACAGTGTCTGCAGTTGCAGTAGTAGAAGGACGGTGGGGATAGTGTCTGCAGTAGTATTAGTATAATAATGGTGGGGACAGTGTCCACAGTATTAATAGTAAAAGGATGGTGTGGATAGTGTCTGCAGTAGCAGTAGTATACGGATGGTGGGGATGGTGTCTGCAGTAGTAGCAGTATAAAGCTGGTGGGGACAGTGTCTACAGTAGTAGTAGTAAAAGGATGGTGAGGATAGTATCTGCAGTAATATTAGTACAAGGACGGTGGGGATGATGTCTGCAGTAGTAGCAGTATAAAGCTGGTGGGGACAGTGCCTTCAGTAGTAGCAGTATAAGGCTGATGGGGACGGTGTCTGTTGTAGTAGCAGTATAAGGCTTGTGGGGACAGTGCCTTCAGTAGTAGCAGTATACGGTGTCTGCAGTAGTATAAGGATAGTGGGGACAGTGTCTGCAGTAGGAGTAGTATAAGGATGGTGGGGAAGGTGTCTGCTGTAGTAGCAGTATAAGGCTGGTGGGGACAGTGCCTTCAGTAGTAGCAGTATAAGGTTGGTGGAGACAATGTCTGCAGTATTAGTAGTATAAGGCTGGTGGGGACGGTGTCTGCTGTAGTAGTAGAAGTAGTATAAGGCTGTTGGGGACGATGTCTGGAGTAACTGTTGTATAAGGATAATGGAGACAGTGTCTGCAGTAGTAGCTGTATAATGCTGGAGGGGGCAGTGTCTGCAGTAGTAGTAGTATAAGGATTGTGGGGCCAGTGTCTGCAGGAACTGTAGTATAAGGATGCTGGGGACAGAGTCTGATGTAGTAACAGTATATGGCTGGTGGGAACAGTGTCTGTAGTTGTAGTATAAGCCTGGTGGGGACGGTGTCTGCAGTAGTAGTATAAGCCTGGTGGGGACGGTGTCTGCAGTAGTAGTATAAGCCTGGTGGGGACGTTGTCTTTAGTAGTATAAGGCTGGTGAGGACAGTGTCTGCAGTAGTAGAAGTATAAGGATGGTGGGGCAGTGTCAGCAGTAGTAAGAGTATAAGGATAGTGGGGCAGTGTCAGCAGCAGTATACGGATAGTGGGGACAGTTTCTGTAGTAGTAAAGGACAGAGGGGACAGTGTCTGCAATAGTAGTAGTATAAGGATGGTGGGGACAGTGTATGCAGTAGTAGAAGTATAAGGCTGTCGGGGAGAGTGTCTTCAGTAGTAGCAGTATAAGGCTTGTGATAACAGTGTCTGCAGTAGTAGTAGTATAAAGTTTGTGGAGGCAGTGTCTGCAGTAGCAATAGTATTATAAGGATGGTGGGGATAGTGTCTGCAGTAGTATTAGTATAAGGGTGGTGGGGACTGTGTCTGCAGTACTAGCAGTCTAAGGATGGTGGGGACGGTGCCTGCAGTAGTAGTACTATTAGGATGGTGGGGACAGTGTTTGTAGTAGCATTATAAGGATGGTGGGGACAGTGTCTGCAGTAGTAGCAGTATAAAACTGGTGGGGACAGTGTTTGCAGTAGTAGTGTATGGCTGGTAGGGATAGTGTCTGCAGTAGTAGTATAACGCTGGTGGGGACAGTGTCTGTAGTAGTAGTAGAAGGCTGGTGGGGACTGTGTATGTAGCAGTTCTTTAATATTCCTTTTTGCAATTACAATTACTACTTTATAACAGTTCTAATTAAAGAAAACAAACCCTTGCCTCTTGCTGAAAAATGCTGCTACCATTAGCTGTTAATGTTCACTATTGTATCACAGTATGACTAGTAAGTTTTGCCACCTTTTACATATTTGCATTTTTTTGGGATTTAGAAATAGATGTGGCAGTACTTAAATTTGCATCGTTATTAGGGAAAATAGGCACTATTGATAGTTCCTTGTCTGGATCGTTAAAACATTAAATGATGCTGCATTTTTTTCACTGCTAGAAGCAGAATATTCCAGAATGGTACATTTCCTCAGTTGAAAAGGGCGAAGATATCTGCTGATATGAATATTTAAACACAAGCAAAGTTTTATCAAAGAATACCAGAATATCTGTTGGCAGATTATATCATTAGTTTAAAAATGGTCTGTCAGTTTAAGAATTTCGGCCCTGATAAGCACTGCTTCAATGAGTAGTTTCATTTATTATAAGGAAACTACAGCTGCTTACACTTACCATAAATGTAGATGTTCGAGTGTATTCACTGTTGCAGTCATCACATTTGGGTTATCTGCTTGCAGTAGCCCTCAGATGGCCTGATTATAAAAGTCTTGGGTCCTGCTTCGGTTGCTGTCTCATCTTCCATAATGTCAGGTAGTCAGGGGTATAAAGCATGAAGCCGACACCATTACATCAGTTTTTCTTGCCCCAGATGTCAGGTGCCCTCATAATGGGAAGCAATTATATATACAAGGTTACACCTCCAACAAAAAAGCAAATACACCAAAATGCTTTAAGCATAGTAAACAAGAATAGCGGTATAGCCAATGGAAGTCAGGGGGCTGGAAGGAGAATTAGGACTGCAATAGTGAATACACTTAACATCTACATTTATGGTAAGTGTACACAACTGTACTATGTTCTTCGTGTTTCACTGTTGCAGTCCTCACATTTGGGTAGATTCCCAAAGCTAACGATGGGAGGAGGAAATTAGATAGCATTAGGACCAGCTATAAGGCCCTGCAAGACTGCAGTGACAAAGCCAGCTCTGGATTTAGAAAAAAATTTGCAAATGGTAATGCTTGGTGAAGGTATGTACAGAACTCCAGGGAGCAGCTTCTTGGATGTCCCTGGTAGGACACCTCTGAGAAAGGCTGTAGAGGTAGATGCAGCCCGGGATGAATGTGGTCTTATCCCTGTGGGGTAGGTTTTCCATAGTGCTTTTAATAGAAATTAATGCAATTGCCTATCCACACAGAAATAGTTTGCTTTGAAATGGCCTTCCACTCTGCGCCTGCAGCAAATGCAACCAGCAACTGTTCAGATTTCCTGAGAGGTTTAGACCTGTCTAGGTAAAATCTAAGTTATCTGTGCCCATCCAAGGAGTGCTGTATTTGTTCCCCTTTGTTCTGTGGATTAGAAAAGAAGGTTGGCAAATGAATGGACTGATTAAGGGCCACACTGAATACCACCTTGGGCATGAAGGAGGGATTGGTCCTGAGGGACAACCTGGCCACATGAAAGATGATGAAAGGCTCCACTGCCATGAGGGCCTGTAGTTCAGACACTCTTCTTGCTGAAGTGATGGCTAAAAGGAAGGCTGTTTTCCAAGAAAGGAATTTCAACTCTGCATTTGCTGCTGGCTCAAAAGGAGGCAGAGTGAGCTTTTCCAATACAAAGTGAAGGTCCCAGGCTGGAGTAGGGGCTCTCCTGGGTGGTCTTAAGTTTTTGGCCCCCCCCCCGAGGAACTGCTTCAGCAGTGGATGAGAGAAGAGGGGTGATTCTGTGTTATAATGAGCTAAAATGGCTGAGTCATGAGTTTTTTAGGAGGAAAAGGAAAGGCCCTTGTGAAGCATCTCAGTTAAGTATTGAAGAATCTGAGGTAAATTTGGTGCTGCTGTGCTCATCCCCTGAGTTTGGTTCCAGGAACAGAATCTTTTCCATTTTTCAGCATACAATTTTCTAGTACTAGGCCTTCTTGACTCCAGAATGACATCCATCACTTGCTTAATGAGGGATGGTAACGGAGAGATCAGGTAATTAGCCGGGCTGCCTGGTTCAGGTTTTGAAGCTGTGGGTGCAGAATCTGGCCCTCCTGCTGGGACAGCAGGACAGGCATCTGAGGCAGGTGCCACGGTGCCAGCAGTGACACACTGCGCAAAAGGGGGTACCAGTCTTGGCATGGCCTGTCTGGTGCAATCAGTATTGTCCTATGTTTGTCCTGTTTGATCTTTAGTAGTACCTTGGAGAGGAGAGCCAGAAGGGGAAAGGCATAAACTTATAGGTTTTTCCAGGTGAAGAACAGGACATCCACTTTCCAAGCTTGTTTGTGGGGAGTCCATGTGTAGAATTTGTCCAATTGGTAGTTCTGGGGGAGGCAAACAGGTCTATCTCTGGGCTCCCCCATTTGTTTCTCAACATGTTGAATAACAATTCATGTTGAATATCTTTGGTTCCAGTTTCCACTCGTGTGGGTCCATGAGATTTCTGCTTAGTTCGCCTGCCAGTGTATTTAGTTTTCCTGGCAGGAATTGAGCCTGTAGGTGCACTTGGTAGCTCAAGGCTGTGTTCCACAGAGCCATGGCTAGTCTGCAGAGAGGGTATGAGTGGGTTCCCCCCTGCTTGTTTATGCACCACATAACAGTGGTGTTGTCCGTCTTTACCATTAATTGTCCTGGAAGAATGTGGTCCTTGAAGGCTGTCAGAGCATTCTGTACAGCTAACATTTCTTTTTGATTGATATGCAGGTGCATTTGACTTTGGTTCCATTTGCCCTGAATGCACTTCCCTGCAACACAGCAGACTATACAATTTATTGTAAGTAAGCGCTTTCAAGAGTTCACATCTTCATCAGACTTAGATAAAAATGACTTAAAACGACCACATTAAATAGTATTCCAATTAACATTAATCACTTCAATTAAAAACAATTAAATTATTTAAAGCCATACTTAACATTTTAAAAACATCACAGCATACATAAACTAAAAGCTTTCAGAAAAGGTTTAATGGAGACCATATTATTCAAACCAGGCGCTTTATCAGTGTGCAGTAACATAATCCATTTTTGTTCAGCCACCTCAGTAATACTCCTCATATCTCCTCCCCTTTTTCTGACTGCAAGTATTTCCAAGACCAGAAACTTAAACATACGCTCACTACCTTCATTCTTGATGTGCATAGCCAAGGCACTACTTTCCTTTTTATTTCTTATATCCCTCATATGTTCAAGTATCCTGTCTTTGAACTGTTGATTAGTCATGCCAATATAATATGAAAAATATTTGACACAATAACTCAAATATATTACATTGACTGATTTACAGTCAGCATAGTGAGAAGGCTCTATTCTGAAGCCTAGCTTAGGGTGTACAAAGTTAGTACCTGTGTGTATATATGCAAAGGCAGTACAACTCCTGCATGTATATGTACCTACTCTATCTGATCTAAGAGTAGTCCTATTTAAACTAGATTTATAACAAAGATGGTTCTTTATTGTCTTACTATTTCGAAAGCTAAACTTAGGTTTGTCTCCTGCTATCTCCTTCAACCCATCCAAAGTAGAGAGTATATTCCAGTTCTTATTAATGACATCGCAGATCGTATTTATATTACTACCATATGTCAAAAGATATTCTCAAATCATTACTACTCTCATTAGTGATCTGTCGTAGCATCTCACTACTCTCAACAACACTACCTATATATGGGTCACATACTGTTGCATTGTTGGTAAAGTATGGTTTACACCTACCATGTCTATCTTCCCATGTCTCTTTAATGTGCCTGTCTACATATTTACTTTTATAACCCCTTTCTATAAAATCCAGTTTAAGGGACTCTAGAGCTAAATTCAGCTCTGCATCATCAATTATGT
>NC_056737.1:1574779650-1574808629 GCF_019279795.1 Protopterus annectens
GTTCCATGCTACAGACCTTATTATACTATCAGCTGTCCTGTGATTACATACATGACAAGTATTCCTGATGTATCATGTGCCAGTCCATGTCCATGTACTGCATGATCCCAAAGGGAATACTGCTGTATCAACAACCCCACAATCACACATGTGCATACATGGACACCTACACAAACACACACACACATGCACACACGCATCCTACATGCATCAACTTCCCTCCACTTCACCAGAGTGACCCTACAGACAAACTAACCACCCACTGAGACACACACACACACACACACACACACACACACACACACACATACAGGTGAGGTTGCACAATGATAGTACACCCAGTCCTCCTATTACCCATCTGTCAACATGCATAACATATGCTACACAACAGCATGCAATGCAGCTATAGTCAATCCATGCTAGCGACAGTATACATGTGTGTGATGCATGTGCTGTTTTAGTAGGTGATATTCCATCCCCTGGATAACACTGCACCCATTTACACAGTATTGCTGTGCACATGTTCTGCACCAGGCCATATACTGTGCACCAAACCTCACAGGTGTACAACCCATTGATGAATGTGCAGTACTGTGTCAGTTATGCCAGCTCTAATGCTCACAGACCCTATGTTTTTCAGCAACACATACCCAGGATGATATGTGGACAGATGTCATTTGTGAATGCCTGATGTCTGGTTTACAGATCTCAACATCAGCGGACCATGTATGACCAATCCAATACTATTACACTGACAACATCAGAGCATACCTTGGCTATGAGAAGTGTACACACCCTTATTGATATGACGCACCCTTCCTTGATCTGCCATGGGACCACATCAATGCATATATTAACAATACATGAGCTTGATATGTGACATATGTTTTGTACATTTACATGCATTGTCTATGGAATGTGTTAGGTGTGAGGATGTTAACTGCGATGCATACACTCTGTGTGTGCATATGTGTGCACACTCTTATCATGACAGCTTGTTGCACCTATTGTTATGTGTACTACAACAGTGACTACTCCTGGCAGGAGTATACTAGCTTGGGCTATCTGCATTTGCCAGTGTATGTTCAGTCTGCCCCACACATGTCTCCCAGATGTGCATGATTGCAAGGTCTACTCATGTGCACATGTGTGTGCAGATACAGCCATTCTTAACATCCTTAGGATTCCTGCTGCAGTGCACTGGTGTGTCATGCTGACACTTCTTCCCCACCTGCAACCTGTTTGCAGATGTTTGACAAGTATGGCCTACACATGTGTGTCAGTTTGCAGTGTCCCATACATTGTACACCACATTTTATAGCCTAGTTCCAGCTGATAATGTGGACCACAGTAATACATTATACCATAGTGTAACTCTGTAACAGTTGACATTGTACTACTGGAATATATGGTGTTGTTGCACTGAATACTGGTAATGTTTCACACATGTCCCAACTGTAGGCCATGTCTCATACCTTTATGTTACTCCCTGTGGACACATTCTGCAATGACAGGATGTTAGTCAACTTGCAGGTGTCTCACATACCCTTCCAATACCCCATCATGGTCACCACTGTGATGCTGTGCATTTAACAGCAAAAATACGTACACATGTAAAGCATGCATTCTGGATAGGTGTGTTAGATGTGTGCATGGAATATACCATAGCCATTACATGCCTGGTGTATTGGAAAGCATCAACATAAACCATACACACCAGCTACAGGATGCTGCCTTGGTGGTATACTAGAGGGACCTATAAAAGAGGGTGAGAGATGCGAGATCAGTGGCCACACCTGTGGCATTGCTACAGGGTGGGTGCAGCATTACAAGACATAAACAGTACATGTCTGCAATATTACCACATATGCACATCTGTTTATCACTACTAAGCAGCAACAAACTATATCTATGACATGTCAGATATGCATGTGCTACCTGTAAAGATGCAGATGCATATGCAACAGTGGTCTACTGATGTGCCATGTGGCCTTACCTGCACGCTCCTCAGCTGGTGTGTGGGTAGCACCCACCACTACAATGGTGTCCAGCAGTTGTTGGCTATGAGGACGGGCAGGTGCCACGAGGCTGGCGAGGAGCTCCTCAACACATGTCAGGGGAGGATGGATGGCATGGCCCCCCTTGTTGTGAGGTGATCCCCCCAGACTGCAGCAGCACACCAACAGGCATTGCGAATCAGGTCAGAACAATGATGCCGGACCTGTTCATAACTGCGGTTGTGCAGTCTGACATCATTGACCCTGTGGACATGGTTGTTCCACAGGGCGGTCCGCTTCTGTTGCTCATGGGAAGCCAGGCCAAACAGGACAGGGTAGTGCTGGATTAAGTGGTTGTGCACTATTTCATTCTCAGTAGCTGAGTAAGCTGGGAGACGTCCATGTGACATCTTGCCTGAAAGACATAAAGATGGGAACAGGTCTGAGCAACTCATACAGCAAGGTTACCACAGTTCTTAATACACATCTCTGTCACCCCCCACCATATCAGTGACAACAAACTATACACACAACATAATAGGTATGGCTACAGCTTATCTACCAGTGGGACAGATATTGTATTGTACCACACTTTGTGCTATGTGTTTGTAGCCATGTTCCCTGTGTGGGCACTATCATTGCTGTTACAGGCTATTCACCTACATGCCATTGTCAGGGCCACTATGGTTCCATATAGGTTACATATATGCTTGTGGTATGCTTCCTTTGTGATTGATGCACATCTGACATTCTGTGTTATTGGGGATATCTATGCATGCTGTTGGACATGTTCCGGTATTGTGTAGACTATTACTACCCATATATGTTCTATAACAGTGACACAATAGCATGTTTAGGGAAAATTTGCCAGCAGAACCACCTTTCCAAACACATCTGCCCATGTTACCAGGCCACTTCACATGTGGGACCCATCCTAGGGCCTCCTCATGTTACTGGTCCAGCACTACCTTCAGGTGGAACCAATCCACAGGATGTTATCCCCCGCCAGGGGCACACACAGACATGATCTTGTTCCCAGAGGTCAGGTCCAGGGTCTGTTTTATAGTGGACTCCACAGACACATGGGATGTGCTACATCACCTTGAGGCACCCAGTACACATTCACAGGATCTACATGCTCCTCCTGCTCAGCCTCCAGGCCAGGCACCTTCGGGACATGGAATGCTGTTTTGAGTAGTAGTGGGCGGGAGACTTGTTCCCATTGTGTCCATAGTTGGGTGCATGGGGCTTCCACAACACAGACCACACACACCACCCAGGGTGTTTACTCACCACATGTGTCACATACCACCCCTGTAGGCTGTCCTCTATATCTACCAACCCAGACCTCCTCCACAACTATACCTGCCATACTTCCCCATATTCCCATTCCCAGTCAAGGGGATTGTGGTCCCAATAAGGGGATTACATAAGACATACCCATCCATGTTGCACACACTGACAGCTGTATATATCTGTGTGTATTGCTGTGTGCTGTTCCCTCACACATAGCATGAAGCACTGTGGTGGTAAAATAGGGGACATGTATTTACATACATATATGTGTGTGTGTTTGTATATATGTAGACATGTGCATAAAGGTATATATCTATATATGTGTAGATACATATGATGTATATATGTGTTTATATATATGTCTACATATGGGTATCTGTATATTTGTGGATATATATATATATATATATATATATATATATATATATATGTACACATATACATACATATATATGGGGTACATTCAGCCATCAGGTCCACAATCTCACAACACCTTCCTGCACAGCTGCACTGTTCTGCCTTGCTACAACACAGACAGTTGCCACATATGGACACAGCCTAACATTAGGGGGGTATATGTAGGGCCAGATTGCAGGTAACCCTATTACACACCTATGACATTCCAGCATGCTACAATACAGGTTAATCTGAGTATCCTGCAAGTGGTATGCTGAGGAACCCACGTGTCCATCATTATGACATTGCTTCCACCACCAGCTATTGGCCACAGTAATATACATGCTTCCCATTACACAACATACACTATGCTGGCTTATATCTTATCAGTCAGTGCTGCTCTGCACAGTTGAAGGGTATGGCCCACTACCCACAGGGACAGACTCTATTGTCCTTAGCAGTTGTTCAGCTGAACATCATTATAACAACAACACCTGATGACACATATAAATCCTTCAACATCATCTATCCCATTATTATGTGCCAGTTACTACAGTCAATTACATGCATATATACTTCACATACCTGTTGTGGGAATGATGTCTCTTCTGGATAGTTTGCTAAATGGATGTATTCTTTTTTTGTTGTGTTTTTTTTTTTCCCTTTCACTCACTCACATCTACATGTTTAAATACATTTACTGTACTGTTCAATGACTGTGCTGGATGATATGTTTGTGCAAACATCAGAGTTATGTATATCTGGCATGGCTTAGTGGTAAATTACTTTGGCTATGGTGTGCAGAGTCCTGGGTTTGAGCGTTGTAAGGGCTGATTATTTTGTTGCTGGACAGAACAAGGGCTGTTGGATACAGAGTGATTAATGCACTTTTAAGCAGTTGTAAGCAGGTTTGCGCAGAGGTAAGCACTGCTAACTTCCAGTTACAGTTTCTTATACTCAGTTAGTTTCTAAATTGCTTAACCTGTGTAAGCATTGCTTACCCCCACACAAGCAAGCTTAAACTTGATTACTACTGCTTAAATGTGCTTACTCCCACTTACCCCCATGCTAAATTCTTTAAAAGAAAAGAAAAAAGGGTTGATAGGAAAGTGGTGAAAAAGGGGCACAAAGAGGGAAAGACAGCAGGAAAAATAGCTAGGGATGTGCAGGAAGGGTGTAGGAAAGGTCCATATCTGCCCATTTCATCTACAGTAACAGCTGTGCATATATACTGAATTTGGAAGTAGATTTAGACACTCAAACCACTGAGAGAGGGGTGAGGACAACAATAATATGTTGTGATGCCAATTAGACCAGATTACATGTGTCCAGTGGACAAGTGTGCGAAATGGACAGCTATGTATGGGGCGAGATTTTTTTTGGGGGGAACAGATTACCCCTTTTTCAAGTGAGAGTGGGATGTTGGGGAGTGATAGTAGGCATATTTGGGGAGGTAGGTGGGTAGTTTAACAGACAAGACAAACAAGATGCATACAAGGGCAGTATATGACACATGTTGGTGGTAAACTCCTTGATGGGGAGGAGTGTTGGGAAATTGGAAGCCCATGAGCCCCCTAGTGGAAACAGTGGGACTAAGGTCCCCACCCATGGGCAGCCACTGCTGCACCTTCACAGCCTTGAAGTTGGCTGTGCTGGGGGCTGAGTCAGGGAGCCACACTGACCCTCTAGTCATGACACGCGGCCCTCAAGCTGGTGTAGCATATCTCCGACCTCCCTGTAGAGATCACTACGCACACAGGGGGACAAGCAGCAGATATGGGCCAATATACTGGACATTCTGGACATATTTGTACAGCTGTGGGGTATGATTTTGTATGCAGCCTATTTCCACACCCAGGATTCAGACCATGTCTTTGCCTAAAACACTGTCTATCACAGTTGTGTGTGCTATATAGATATTGCTGTATATCTCTTATCTGATTTCTGTATATACTTTTCCTGTGGCTTTACATTCTGACCTTGTATTACATCACTCTTATACAGGATTTCCTAGACAGTTATATTATATAGAACAGTGTGGGTGACAGTGATGAGTAATACCTTATTATTCAGAGCAACTGCAGCAATAACAATGTCATGCAATACCAAAGTAAACAATACCAGTACAGGGTATCAGTCTTTTATTTCTGAGCACAGTATTCGTATCTGACAGACCTATGGGAGTAACGTTTGTTAGCACTACCTGAATGTTGCCACACAAAGTACAAGATTTCACATTAGTATTATGCCCTTACACCTCACTCTGTTACTGTACACACTCCTGTCACAGCTTGACAACATGGGGGTGTAGATGGGACATACTTGGCTTATTACTCTAATAACAGTTTGGGGAGTTGCTAGAGTGACAGCTTTGTTCTTATAGATGTGTGACAATCAGTTGTATTTCTTGTCTGCAGCCTGTACATCTGGGATCATCCCACTGATTTCCCAGAGGGACAGAGTGACAGGCAGCAGATATGGGCCACTTTACTGGACATTCTGGACATATCTTTACAGTTGTGGGCTATGATTCTGTATGCAGACTACTACCACTCCCAGGATTCAAACCGTGACTGTGTGTGCTAAAAATACAACAGTTCACGTCTCAGTTGCGTGTGGTATGTGGATTTGTTGTCTGTCTTTTCACTGTTTTCTGTCTATGTCTCTCTCAGTTGTACTAAATGACCTCTGGGGATTACACCAGTCATATACAGACATTCCTACACATTTTTTTATTTATGTTGCACAGTGTGGGTAACAGTGCTTAATACAACAGTACTACTTAGTGATTGCAAATCTACATTACCATATGATATCAGAGTAAACACATGCAGTCCAGCAGTTAGACCTTCATTGGCAGGCCATTATGCTTTTATCTACATACAACCTATATGACAATCTTCCTGCCATAATCTCTGGTGTATGCAGTACTTGCCTTAAAAAATACAGGTTTTATACAGGCACTAAACTTACTAATACTTTTAGATTTATTTCCTATGACAGTACATGCAAGAGTATTACTAACCTGACTCACATTGTAACCTCTCCAAGCGACATCCATGGGCCTCTTGGTTCACAGCCCACTCACTTGCCACTGTGAAGGACATAAGAGGAATATTTAGCCATACCTATCCATAATATACATGAGCTGGCAATTATTAAACAGGTAGTGGAGTGATACTTACACACTGCTGGGACCTCCCCTGTCCTCCTAGCCTCTTGGATCCACTGATCCAAGAGATCCCTCTTTCGCCTCTTCAGGTCAGAATAGTGATTCCTGACCTGCTCACCAGTTCGGGGTATGCCAGTGGCACTGGTGAGGTCACGGGTGAGACGGTCTCAGGCTTCCGCTTTATACTGGGAACCCTGGTACTGGCCCTACAGCAGTCTCTGCTCATGGTATTTGACAAGGAGTCCTGCCATGACTCTGGACTCCTGGATGTCCCAAGCGCTGCATCCAAAAGCGCACACCCTCTCCCATTCCAGACATGGTGCCTGCAAGGGGAAGCTACAAACAGTTATGAGATGTATTCCCACGTGTTGGGTTTAAATAGGGCCAAGTTCCCATACTTTGCCATAATTGGGCAGTTTTGAAAAGGCTAAGCTATGGGCAAACCTGCTTACCTAAGGTTGGCATTGTTTAAAGGGGTATACCAATGGGCAAATTGAGTTAGCTGGCCTACACATTGCTTGCACCTTCTAAGCTGGCCTGTGCAATGCTTAGCATTGCTTAATATTTAATTTGCATTATATTTGATTTTTTTCATTGATTTATTATTCATTATATGTTATATATATGACTGGTATCCATGATTCATGTGTACTTACACTGTATGGGGTCCTTGTGTTTATTAGGGGACTTCAGCACTTTATTACAATTACACCTCACATCTGGGCTTACTGCAGTACTCCAGTTTACATATTTATGCTATGTAGTAGGTTATAGAAGATACGACTATATATAGATTTCCTTCACATGTTCAGTTTGATTTTACTATAGTGAGGATCTGTTTGGTAATACCTCAATCTTATGTACTGCTGTGATGGCTTAGTGGGTGACTATAGTGTATAGGGTCCTGGGTTCATGACCTGCCAAGGCTGTTTATTTTGTTTCTGGCCAGAATAGCGGCTGTTGCATACAGAGTGATTAAGTCACTTTTAAACACTTGTAAGCGGGTTTGTGTGGGTTTGTGCGAGGGTAAGCACTGCTAACCTCCCGTTAAATATGCTTACACAGAGTTAGCTTCAATATTGCTTACCCCAATGCAAACAGGCTTAAACCCACTTAGTAGTGTTTACTCCCGCTTACCACTGCTTAATAGTGCTTACACTTGCTTACTAGTGCTTACTCACGTTTACAACTGCACTAATTTAGACAGTAATGTCTAATGGTTCTTGGGAAGGTGGGGGATTTGGAAGCTGTATGGAGTTATCATTCATTGCACATTTTACCTTACATTTGTATCCCTGATTTCTGTGTGTATATACTGTATGGGGCACATGTGATTATCTGTGGACTTTGCAACATTATGACACTGACACCTCACATCTGCATTTAATGCAGTACTCCATTTCACAAATATATGTTATTTCGTAGGTTATGCAACTAAAAATATTGGTCATAAAGTGATTTGACATGGAAAATGGAATGTGCTGCAGTGGGACTCGAACCTGGAATGAATACTCAGAAGGCAAATGCTCTGCCCACTACACTATTGCTGTACTGTTTTATTTGCCTATATCTTGCTTTTCATCCTCTTGTGCCATTTAAGCTGCATTAACTGTAGCTAAGCGATGGGCAAACCCACGCACCTACGGTTAAATCTCATCTGTTTCATAATAAAAATATCACAGAATGTAGGCAAACCGAGCTAGTAACACAACAGTTCCAAGGCAGAATAGAAGCAGAACCACGTAGTCAGGATAAATAAATGAATTAATAACTTTTAATCCAAATACACAGAATGCAGACAGTATTCTGGCCACAATCACAAACAGTCACAGTTGAGTGCAGTTTCACTTTGTAAAATACAAAGCTTCAGCAGAACAAACAGCCATTGTGTTAATGCATTAAATACTCACTTGTAAAATTTAATAATTGATTCTTAAACAGACCTGTCGCCCCCATAGTAAGCAAGTGTTCACAGAACATAGAATACCTTAAATACCAATAGTTCTAGTTAAATAATGTTACAAAACTATTTTAAATTTTACTATATAACATAGAAACATGTGGTATGAATTCATAATGTAATAAATAGGTAATACTAAGAAATATAAAAAATATGATTAGAATAAATTCTTATAGTTATTGATCTAATAAATAATCCCCCTTCCTTCTTTTCATTGTATACTGTTAAAAACTAATGGGAAATATAAATTGTTGTGATAATCATACTTGACAGTGCCATCATAACTTGGCCTGTCTTAACTTCAACACACTGCTAATACCAATACAATCACTGAGTCCAGGGAGTTTTCCAGCATCAGTTTTTAATTGCCAAAATAACTCCCTGAATTCAACCCTAGATTCCCAGTTTCCTCCACGGGGGTCAGTACCAAGCTGTTCCACTACTGCAAACTTAATCTTCATGTTTGTGCACACCAAAGAGTGTTTGTAGAAGGCATTAGATTCTTTCCCTTTACTGATTTCGTAAAAATGCTCATAAATCCTTTTCCTAAGGGTACGTGTAGTTTTTCCTATATAAAAACTGATACACGCAACACAAATCCCTATATAAATTAGACCTTTGGTACCGCAATTATAATGTTTACAAGCAGTTAACCTTATACCTCTAGAGGGAATATGTATAACACTACCCTCAAGAATAAACTCACATTGTCGACAAGCTCCACATTTAAAAGTACCTCTTCTTGACCCCCTGGTCCTACACTGATTGTCCTTCTTTTCAAATAAATCTTTCAGGTTCGTACCTCTCCTTCTAACAAAGGAAGGGTGTGGTGGAACAAAAGCGCTTATGTCATCATTGACTTTCAATATGGGCCAATATTTCTTAATAGTCTCTTCCACTCTACCGGATGTACCAGAAAAAGTATGTGTAAAGACCACTTTGTGTTCTTTTTTATTCTCATCACTAGTGGTCTCCTCTGTAAATCCTAACCCCAGTAGTGGAAAATACTTACTATCCCTGTTTTTGATAACTTCATCAACCAAATAATTTATCATGGGTTCAGGGTATCCTTTTTCTAAAAGCAAAGAGCTTATAGTCTCAGTCTCTTCTAAAAATACAGAGAACACACTAGTCCTTCTTGATGCCCTTATTAACTGGCCTTTTACAATCCCCTTCTTTTGAAAATATGGATGCCCACTCTCAAAATGCAAGTATGCGTTAGAGAAAGTGGGTTTCCTGTAAAGCCTGGACTGAAAACATTTGTTTATTGTGTCCTTATATATCATGACTTCTAAGTAGTTTATACTGAAATGATCTCTAGTGTAAGTAAAGGTAAAAAAATCTGTGGAATTATTTAAATAATTTATAAATTCATTGAATTCACTTCCAGACCCCTTCCATAGTATACAAATATCATCCAGGTAACGAACATAGAAGGTTAAATGTCTACGACATTCTGAATTCAGGACTAATTTCTGTTCCTAGTAATAAAGAACACAATTAGCATATAAGGGGGTGCATGCTGCCCCCATAGCTATACCCTTCCTTTGTTAAAAAAAATCCCCGTTAAAATATACAAAATTGTTTTTCAAGATGGTTTCAGTAAAATCCAATATCAAATTAATTGTGTTGTTGCCTAATCCTGTCTCAGTGCACAAAATCTCTCTGAACCACTCCAATCCTGTTTCGTGAGGAATACTTGGGAATAACTCAACTACATCTATGGTAGCAAAAAGTGTATCAGCCTCATATTTGTCATTAGTTATTCTTCTTAAATAGTCCCAGGAATCTTTTGTTATGTGAGGTATAGAATTAGTATATTTTTTCAATTGTGAATCCACAAAAATCGCTAAGGGTTCAGTGATACTACCAGCCCCAGCTACTACAGGCCTAAATTTAAGTTCTTTGATCCCTTTGTACACTTTGGGAATCCCAAATAGAGCAGGGTCCCTAGGATTCTCAACATACAAAAAATTGAATAATTTCTCATTCATACTTCCTTGTAACAAATGGTCTAACAAATAATATTTAATTTTAGATTAAGCAATGTTGATTTCATTCCAAGAAACAACAGTGTAATGTTCTACATCTTGTAAAATGCTGTGAATAGAAGTGTCTTGCTTCTCCTCACAGTCTCTACCTCTAAAGGGTGGCCATAATGTTCATTGTTGTTAATATTGTCATCATTTTCTGTGTTCATTACATTACCACTGTCAACATTCAAACTCTCTGAAGTGTTGTTAAAAACAGGATAAGCCCTACCACTTCTGTATTCTTTTAAATCCCAGTCAAGTTTTCTCATTTTTCTAAAAATAATTTTATCACAATAATTGTCAATTTCCCCAAACAAATTCTCATGCTTTCTCTGATCAAAATTCTCACTGTTAAAATCCAAAACCTTATTGTGCAATGCATTAGTTTCACCTAACAACACTTCATTCTGACTTTCATAGTCCCTGACCATTAACCTCAACATTTCAATACCAGTCTTGTTAAATAATTCAGTTAACTGCTTGTACAGTAAAGAGTTCTGTTTAACATTATTAGGGTATTTAACATTGAACACAGAAAATGATGACAATATTAACAACAATGAACATTATGGTCGACCTTTAGGGGGAGAGACTGTGAGGAGAAGCGAGAGGTTAGTGGAAAAACAAAGGAAACATTCCTACCAGAATTATCAGTTCTACGGGGGGGGGGGGGCAGATTTTCAGGGAAAGCACAGAATTACTGATAGATAGTGATTATTTGCTCCTACCCCCTGACACTACACAGGACGCTAACCAGACTACAACTCTAAATGAGATGGAATCAAGGGTCTGTAAAAAAGATAATTTTATTATTTATAATTTTACAGACCTAGTTAACGACACTTATTTTAATTTATTCACCAAGGGATTTCATTTTGTTCCCATTAGACCAGGGTCACTGGTTAACACACTAATTGATCTCAAATTATTTATTAGACAGTTGAATTTATAAATTTATTTTAAAGGTACACATTTAAACCAGGGAGAAATGTCCAGGAAGAGTTTGTCTAATCCACCAACTAACTCAATATTAAAATTTTTGAAGCGTTAGTTGAAAAAGATGTGAGACAAATGAACTACAGTGACAATTGTACTAACATTAACTTGTCCGAAGAAGAAACAACTTTATTGAACATGTTAAAATATGAAAGTTGTAGAGTTATGAAACCAGACAAAGGGGGAGGAGTGGTCTTGATGTACAATGATGAATATGATACTTATATTCACAACATTTTACAAGATGTAGAACATTACACTGTTGCTTCTCAGAATGAAATCAACATTACTTATTTGTTAGACCATTTGCTACAAGGAAGTATGAATGAGAAATTATTCAATTTTTTTGTATGTTGAGAATCCTAGGGTCCCTGTTATATTTGGGATTCCCAAAGTGCACAAAGGGATCAATGAACTTAAATGTAGGCCTATAGTAGCAGGGGCTGGTAGTATCACTGAACCCTTAGCAATTTTTGTGGATTCACAATTGAAAAAATGTATTAATTTTATACCTCACATAACAAAAGATTCCTGGGACTATTTAAGAAGAATAACTGATGACAAATATGAGGCTGATACACTTTCTGCTACCATAGATGTACTTGAGTTATTCCCAAGTATTCCTCACAAAACAGGATTGGAGTGGTTCAGAGAGATTTTGTGCACTGAGACAGGACTAGGCAGCAACACAATTAATTTGATATTGGATTTTACTGAAACCATCTTGAAAAACAATTTTGTATATTTTAACAGGGATTTTTTTCAACAAAGAAAGGGTATAGCTATGGGGGCAGCATACGCCCCCTTATATGCTAATTGTGTTCTTTATTACTGGGAACAGAAATTTGTCCTGAATTCAGAAAGGCGTAGACATTTAACCTTCTATATTCATTACTTGGACGATATTTGTATACTGTGGAAGGGGTCTGAAAGTGAATTCAAGAAATTTATAAATTATTTAAATAATTCCACAGATTTTGTTTTACCTTTACTTACACTACAGATCATTTCAGTATAAACTACTTAGATGTCATGATATATAAGGACACAATAAACCAATGTTTTCAGTCCAGACTTTACAGGAAACCCACTTTCTCTAACACATACTTGCATTTTGAGAGAGGGCATCCATATTTTCAAAAGAAGGGGATTGTACAAGGCCAGTTAATAAGGGCATCGAGAATGACTAGTGTGATCTCTGTATTTTTAGAAGAGACTGAGACTATAATCTATGTTTTTAGAAAGAGGATACCCTGAACCCATGATAAATTATTTGGTTGATGAAGTTATCAAAAACAGGGATAGTAAGTATTTTCCACTACTAGGTTTAGGATTTACAGAGGAGACCACTAGTGGTAAGAACAAAAAAGAACACAAAGTGGTCTTTACACATACTTTTTCCGGTACATCCGGTAGAGTGGAAGAGACTATTAAGAAATATTGGCCCATACTGAAAGTCAGTGATGACATAAGGGCTTTTGTTCCACCACACCCTTCCTTTGTTAGAAGGAGAGGTACGAACCTGAAAGATTTATTTGAAAAGAAGGACAATCAGTATAGGACCAGGGGGTCTAGAAGAGGTACTTTTAAATGTGGAGCTTGTTGTCAATGTGAGTTTATTCTGGAGGGTGTTATACACATTCCGTCTAGCGGTATAAGGTTAACTGCTTGTAAACATTATAATTGCAGTACCAAAGGACTAATTTATATAGGGATTTGTGTTGCGTGTAACAGTTTTTATACAGGAAAAACTACACTTACCCTTAGGAAAAGGATTTATGAGCATTTTTACAAAATCAGAAAAGGGAAAGAATCTAATGCCTTCTACAAACACTCTTTGGTATGCACAAACATGAAGATTAAGCTTGCAGTAGTGGAACAGGTTGGTACTGACCCCTGTGGAGGAAACTGGGAATCTAGGGTTGAATTCAGGGAGTTATTTTGGCAATTAAAAACTGATGCTGGAAAACGCCCTGGACTCAATGATTGTATTAATATTAGCAGTGTGTTGAAGTTAAGACAGGCTAAGTTATGATGGCACTGTCAAGTATGATTATCACAACAAGTTATATTTCCCATTAGTTTTTAACAGTATACAATGAAAAGAAGGGGGGGGGGGGTTATTTATTAGATCAATAACTATAAGAATTTATTCTAAACATACTTTTTTATATTTTTTAGTATTACCTATTTATTACATTATGAATTCATACTACATGTTTTTATGTTATATAGTAAAATTTAAAATAAATTTGTAACATTATTTGGTTATTACTATTGGTATTTAAGGTGTTCTATGTTCTGTGAACACTTGATTACAAAGGGGACAACAGGACTCTTTAAGAATCAATTATTCGATTTTACAAGTGAGTATTTAATGCATTAACACAATGGCTCTTTGTTCTAATGAAGCTTTGTATTTTACAAAGTGAAAGCGCGCTCAACTGTGACTGTTTGTGATTGTGGCAAGAATATTGTCTGCATTCTGTGTACTTGGATTAAAAGTTATTCATTCATTTATTTATCCTGACTACATGGTTCTGCTTCTATACTGCCTTGGAACTGTTGTCATAATAAAATATCTTTATATTTGTTGTTTTAACTATTGCTCTTGTACACGTGGGGGGATGTAGCTGGGGGTATGCATACACCTATGAGCGGTCTCGCTCATTCTTTTTGGACTTGTCTGCTGTTCTTCATTGCAAGGGCGCATATATTCTGAGAGGTCTGCTCTCAGACATGCCCCTTGCACTCTTACACACTCTGTGTAAGATTAAGAGCTCAGGCAGAGCACCTTTATTAATATGCATGGCGCTGCCATCATGCTGCTAAATGACCACTTCCATGCAGGACTAATCTAGTCCTGCATGGAAGGATAGTAAATCCGGGGGAATGTTACATTGTAATAGTGACAGTACAGTCAAGAGTTCAAATCCTATGCATAAAAACAGTACATCATAAATATTATGTGTCAATAAAGCCACAGGTCCAACTCTTATGTTATGTTAGTAATAGACAAATAAAGCAATAATCCACTGGTACCAAGCAGGAACACATTGAAGAACACAGAAGAGAACCCAATAGACAAATAAACTTCCAGAATCAGATCAGTTTAAATCTAGTAATAAATGTATTTATGTAATCAGTTTAAGATTGTATACATTTCATACAAAAATTGCAGTTTACCAAGCACACCAGATCAGATTATAGACAGCTTAGCAAACTCAATTAAGGACAGTACTGTATGCCATAATGCAGTATGGTAAAGGTCAATTTAGTGCATTTACAGTTTTTACTATTTATCCAAGAAAACTGTAGACAGTAATGGTAAATTCTTGCAGTATTCAGTGGTACTAAAAAGTTAAATGACGTCAGCTAAAAAACAGCTATGGTAAAACAGTGGGTGGAGTTTCACTCACAAAACAGTATGTTAATATCTGAATGTCATGAGAGTAAATGCAAAAAGTTCAACAGTTAAGATTAATTTTATATAGGTGCAAAAATGTAGTGTTAAATTACTACTTTAGTTTCCTTGAATGTTATCAGTTTGCTTACAAACGTACAAGAGTTTATTAGCAGCAAATATTTATTTCATGCAGAAAAATGTAAATAAAGTCAGGGCAACACCCAGTGCTATCAGTTTATAGTTATTAAAGCTGCAAATGTTTATTGTATGCAAAACAAAGGTTAAATAAAGCCAGGGCAATAGACAATACCATCAGTTTATAATTGTTAAAGATGCAAATGTTATTTTAAGGACCTGATACTAAATACAGTCAAGAACTTTAGCCACCCAGCCTTGCACAAGAGATGAAAAGAAGAGGTTTAAGAGGCCTTACTAAAAAAAGGGCACTTTGACATTAAAGCAGACCTTCCTTTACCTCATCAGTGACTGGTACAATGCAGAGTAAAATTTGCAAAGAGCTGTGGTGCAGAAGTTGAATGTCTATGCGTTTCAGTTATTTCTTCTATGCTTGTTTAAAGTTAAAATGTTTGAGTTAAAGCAAGTATGCATGTTTTCGGTTATATAACAATACTAGTTTCAGTTTGTTTTTATCTGTGTTCAGGTAGCACTGTCAAAATGTTCTCATGTTTTCAGACAATTGTAAAACAGCATTAGTTTTCAGTTTACAATACTGACAGGAAAAGGTAATAATTGTTTGGTTTTCATAATATAACATTTATAAGTGTTCTGTTATGCTTTTGTCTGTGTTTAGGTAACACTGGCAAAAGATAATCCTTTAGTATTAGTTTAGTTAGTTTTTAAAATATACACAGCTATTTTAAATATCCAGTATAAATATTTATCAAATTTCAGTCCAAATTCAGACCATGACATTCATACTCTGTTATTTGTTCAGTATAGTACATTACAGTCAAATTTCAGAATACAAAAATAATATTCAGTTACTTCACATTATGCAGTTAGTTTTAAGGGTAAAGTAACAGAATTATTTATAACAGGCTTATTACTTCATACATTTCTACTATGTCATCCTTTACATTATTCAAGTGACAGAATTATTTATTACAGGCTTATTAAGATAAGTTATCTAAAGAATAGGCAGTATTAGTTATTCAATATACTCAAGGCATAAAAGGGCAGGCTTAATTTGTTAATATAGACAGATTGCCATGCACTTTACGTAATTATTGTACACTAGTCAGATAATTAAAAGGACACTAACAGGAAATGCAAAGACATAGACCTGAAATACAGAAAGCATCGGTTTTAGTAAACTGTTATAGCTCATAAATATTCATAAAATATTTCAGACACAAATTTAGGAGGCAGGCATCTATTACAGCACATAAAAGTTAAAAAGGGTAATTAGCCTTATTAGCAAATCTAGATAAAAATGTATAGACACAAGTTAATACAATATATGCTAATTATGCTTCAACACCAATTATAAAGTTATCCCTTTTGTGCTGATTTCAATTAGTCTTCAGAAAATAGCCAACACACTTGATAGGCTATACAATAAAAGAGAAAATGGATTAAACAGTTCAACATTTAAAGATTTAACTCTATAAACAACAGAAAAAAGGTTTTATTTGCTATAAGAGACAGACATCATGGTACACTAAGGCACCAGTTCATAAGGTAAAAAACAGACAATAAACAGTGTCATTTTTACTATTACAGCATACAGAGATAGAAAAAAATAGGCAGGGTTAACAGTATGTACTCTGTCTAACTTAAATGAAAATTCACAAAGCGGGTTAAGGATGTGTATGGCATTTTCTAATCAGCTTTAAAAGACACAGAATTTAAAGACACTCATTTTCAGAATAATGTACAGGTTTTGGATATATCACTCATACAACAGAACTTAGATTTAAAGACTAAAGACTATGAATTTAGGTAATATGAAAATTAAGTCATAAAGTTAACAGACCTCAACCCTAGTGGTCAAAATTAAAATTGCAAGTTTATTCCCCAGATAAAGAAAAACAATTGCCTTGTTATAATTAAATCATAAAGTTAAGAGACATCAATCCAAACAGGCCATAAATACTCAAGTAATGCCTAGTGGTCAAAATTAAAATTGCAAGTTTATTTATCAAATTTTTTTTCAGATTATGAGTCGGGTATCATAAAGGAAATAGAAATGTAAGTAACTACAAAAGTAGGTCCATGTACACTTTTGTCAGGGACTTCAAGGGCAACTGTTAGATAAGGGACTTCTATTTTAAAGTAGATATTAGGGATTAGGCAGACTAAAAGGTAAAGTAGGCCTAGAAATGTACTGTCAGAATTATGTTTCATTTATGCATACATTTTAGAAAAGACAGTTAAGCAGAAGGGAAGAATAACCTTGCTGGTCAAGTATGAGAGATAACACTACCAAGGGAAGGCTTCAGACTGTTCTTTTTCTGTTCCTTTAGCTAAGAATGTTCTTTTCTTAAGGGAAAAATTTACATAGCAATGGAATGCTAGATAAAAAGGCACATGTGAGACCAGGCTTGGAAACCAAGGTAACCAAGGCTAAGGAGGCATGTAAAGCTTTACATGGTTTTGGTGTTATTAAAATATACTTCAGATACAGTTAGGGAGGTCAGATAGTTTGACCTGATATACAGAAAAGATTAACTATCCAGCATTTCAGAAAGGAAGCTGCAATACAGACACTCGAGCCTGAGTAGAGAAGACAGGTCAAATAAAGACTGTTTCAGTTTACATTATTCAGGGCAATCAGGATATAAATGCAGAAACTTTTAATATACTTAGCAGCACTGTTATTACTAATCAGCATCCCAACATTTCTACAGACTGTTATTATTTATCAGCACTGTTAATAAAGGCAGTATCAAATATTGTAAACATCTAATAAAGCCTTATTAAATAAACTACAGTGCTTAAAAACTTCATTCTAAAAGTACACTAGACTTGGCCAATAAAGTAGAGACTGGCACCTGTTCAGCATGAGCTTGGATAATTAACAGATAAAAACTTTTGTTCCAGTCTCATTTCAGTTGTTTCCAGTTAATTCCAGTATGGTGCATCTCATAAATTCTTTCAGGGAACCATGTGGTTTCTCCATGTTTGCTGATGACTGCAAGCTGGAACCTGTTATCTACTAATCCACTCATAGTAAACTGCTCTAGTAAGGGCTGGAAAATGCAAGATAAAGCAATAAAAGTGCAGCATCATAGCATTCAATAAGGAAACTGTTCCTACCTTATATATTTTGAATAGCAAAAAATAAAAGAAAACACACCCAACAAAGAATCTTCCAAGTTAAAATCCACCTTTAATTCAATCCCTGATTTCTGACGAAGTCTCCAGTTTGTACGGATGAAAGTACTTAATATTGTGTTTTATTTATGATTTAATTAAAGGTGGTGGTATGTATAAATTGAAGTGTATTGCACAACTAGAAAGGCCTTAAAGATATCTTACAAAGAAAATTAAATATCTTTCAACTATACTGATAGATTACTACAGCTCTCATTATACTCAGAAGCCTACAAGCTGCTCCAGGGTGATGTGTTTTGCTTTTTAATCCATGAAAGGCCAAATCCTATTTGACCTTGTCTTTCTTTGTAAAAACAGTAGCTCTAGAAACACCCACACTAGGGATCAAAATCTACTCCAAGAAGTAAAAAAGATTTGTCGGAGAGATAGTTTCTTAACTCAACATATTCCCAGCCTATGGAATATGTTGCAACTGCAGGGCAAGCAAAGTACTACTTTGATTACCTTTCAGGCTAGTCTTCATTATTGGATAGGCAGACACAGATTTACACAGTATTGTCATGTACAGCCCTTTTTGATTTGAAAGGTAAGCATTATTAAGTGCATAAAAAGGGAGGCTGAACTTTCAAATGTATTTTCTCAAAGTTGTATAAAGCTGTACACCTTTTGGTCCTCTTCAAGCACTTGCCTAGTTTTGACCTTATGTTTCTACCATGTAAGGGGCCTTTATTTCAATACAGGTGTAAACTGTGGCTCTCAATACCTCAATGGAATGAGCTATCATAAAAGTCCTGCGTGGTGTTGACTTGGCTCTCTCCTCTCTGGTACAAGGAAACCACATGTACTTCCCCATATGCTATAGCATGACATCAAGGAACTGGAAGAGTATCACTGAGACAGATGCCTGGGGTATCCCTACTTTGTTTCCCATTGGTCACTGAAAGGTGCACGCAGCTAATGCTGCCAAAGCCTGTTGCTTATACAGATTTGTTAATACAGTGACTAGATCAAACATCATTTAGCTATTCCCCCACCTGTAACTGCAGGACTTTATGTAGGCAATTATGAATCCAGTCACAGAATATATGTTGTTGTATTTATACTCCATTTTCTTTACCTTCATTTGTATCTGATGAGTCTCTCATTTTAATATGGTTGTTCTTTACTATGCCATTATAGCATACAATGCAGGCAGCTGCATTGATTGGCCTTGACAACTCACACTTGCATACACCCTGTGCACAATTGCCAGCTGTGACACTGAGAATGCTTCTGATTCTCCAGAAGAAAAAAAAATAAGCATGAGTATCATAAAGAAAAACATTGACATTGATCAGAGTAAACTAATATAATGATTTAAATGTTTCATCTTAATTAGATAACATAAAGAAGATAATTTAAAGGCTGATTTTTTTTAACCCAGGAGGATACATAGACCTTGGCAGTAAAAGTGTGACTGTGATGAAATCGTGTTTTTGACAGTGCATCAAGAAAATTTCAAGACACTGTTAGATACTAATTAGTTATAAGAAAGTATTTATGGTTAAAGTAGCTCTGGTCTGGATAAGAAAGCAAAACAGAATGTTGTACAGTCAATAGGTAAACGTGACTGGAGTGCATTTGCTTTATGGTGTAGTCAGTGAATTAAGGTAAATCAGTATTAAATGACAGTAAATAAACAATTTGATAAGTGTTAGCAAAGTAAATCCTTTAATATGTATAACAGCACCAGATATATCTGTAGTTGGGCTTTTTCTGTACTGTATTATCTTGATCCTATTCCAACATCTGAAACCTGAAACAAGGTCCTGCAGTACTGTATCAGTAACCATATATGTACTTTATTAGCTTTTTTATAATGAATACTAAACAAAATCCAAACTACCTCAGAGACCAACAAAAAAAATTACTTTATTATAGGTTCATAGATTATAGTACAAACATATAATATTATAAACTATAAAATAGTATAAAACAAACAATCCAGATACAAGCTCTGCTTCCTGGGGTTAAAAACATGTTTATAATGAATAACTAAACCTGGAAATTAAATAAACCGAGACAGCAGCTCCAAGACACATCCCAGTTTATTTAAGGTAAGCGGTTTCAGCTGAACCACCTGCCTTCATCAGACAAAGCCCAAACAACTACCATAGTTTATATAGCACTAGTAATTAACCAATCGATCAATTAATAAAACCACTTAACAACACGTTATAAAATAATTTGTAACCGCCCTTATAAAAACTCATTCCTATATTGTCAGTGTTTGCATTGATTGAAGAGAATCTCCGTTGCTTTTTTTAAAGCTGTGTCCCTATGTTAATCCCATTTAACATACCGAGACACCTTTATAAAAAGCAATGGAGATAGAAAGATCTCCATTACTTTTTTTAAAGCTGTCTTGCTAGCATGACAGTGTGTAAAAAGCAACAGAGATCTTGCATTCTCCATTGCTGTAAAAAAAGAGTTATACTAATGGAAAAAGTCCGGGTGACAGGACCTTTTTCCATTACTATAACTCTGATTTACCATGTGCATGTTGACCAATCAGTGTGCACATTTTGGAATATTAATGGGGGGTCGTTGTATAATGACGATTTACCCATGGTTGGTGTGGTTTAATCATGAGGGTAAAGCCTGAGTGATTAAATAAACCAGCCGTGGGTAAATCTTCAATATACCACAACCATGGAGTCAGTTATTGCTATTATACAATGACATTATTTAAGAAAAAAATACTTATTTTTCTTAAATAATTAGCAAGCCTGCACGGTGTGCTGGAACAGTGCAGGAGCGCCTGCAGGCAATACCGTGCGATCCAGGAATAAGCTGCAGAGACATGCACGAGCGCTCCTGCACTATTCCTGCACGGACGCAGCTCCTGTATGCAAATTACCCCATTTGCAGGTGAAAACCATGCAAATAAGGTGAATTTGTGATCCAGGAATCTGGCAGCCAGCCGAGCAGGACTAGTGTAATCTGCAGAAATGTACTCGGTTAGTAACTGAGTACATTTTTGCAAACTACAAAACTGAGCCATGACAGCTCCAAATAAAGGGTGTATATAACATGTAAAGCATGCCAATGACCAAATATATGGCCAGTGGCATGGAAAACAGTTTAAAAAAAAAACTTTTATTTTTTTTTTTTAGTCGAGTTCGGCTGTTTAAGCATAGGGCAGCGGCAGGCAAATGGGATCGGGAGAAAAATAAAGAAAATAACCTGAAATAAGCATTCTAACCAATATCACTATTTTGCCATTATGCTCAATGGCAGACAGAAGACAACATGGCCAGTGAATAGTGGTTGCTAAGGGGGAGGCTCAGTCTGGGACCTGTAACTATGCACAGCAGGCAATCCTATGCAAATGAGGGGAATGATACTGAATTCCAGATTTCCCCTCAATGCTAGTCAGCACCCAACAGTGTAATTGCAGGAATAGCTTAGTGCAAGCCTAGGAGTTAGATGACATCATAGGGGTGTGTGTCAGGCATACTGTCAGTGAATTGGAGCCCTGTGGCTCGAGTTTGCCCTTAGCTGAGCAGAGGCTGCCTAGCACTCTTTACGTTGCCTAAGCAGGTGTGCATGCCACACACCGAGTTTTAAAGGGAAAAAAAAGTAAACTAAGAAATAGCAGCTCTGTGCACATTTGAGCACTGTGTTTGCACAGCATGCCCCTAGGCTTAAACAGGAAGGCAATGGGAAGGAAAAACAGCAGTAGGAAGGTAATCAAGGAGAACTAGCATAGCTGGCAGGTGAAATGTATCAGGATCAGCCAATTACACAGGCAGCACACCAGATCTGCCCAGAACACTACTATAGACTATGTAAACACCTTTCCCTCTGTTTTTTTCCCCATATACTCTACACCACCAGTGTATACAAGTGAGGAAATTTTAACAAACAAAAGCAACAAAATGATAGCGGCTGCTGTAGCTATCATACAACAAGATGTGGAAGAGGCTACGGGTGGTGAGGATGGGAATGCTGTCGACCAACCCACAATGAGGAGACGTAGAAGAGTGTACAGACACAGGGTAACCTACCAGGAGCTACATGAGCTGGAGATAGTGGAGTGCTATAGGGTGGACAGGGACCTCCTACAGCAAATTGTTGAGCTGTGCTGACCACACCTGACACACAGAACTAACAGAGGGAACCCATCCCAGTGGATACCATAGTTTGTGTAGGCCTAAGAATACTAGCCACAAGTACCTTCCAAAGGCCAACTGGGGATATCATGGGGATCTCACAGACATCAGCGTCCAGGGTATTCCACCAGCTCCTGGATGCCATGTCAGCACATACCGGTGTGCACATATATTTCCCCAACACCCATGAGGCGTTGGCCAGCAATATGCATCTCTTCCACCAAATAGCGGAATACCCTGAGGTAGTGGGTGCCATAGACTGCATGCACATATGCATCAAAGCACCACCCGGTGAATGGGGTAAGGTCTAAATCAACCGCAAGGGCTTCCCCTCCGTCAACTGCCAGGTTGTGTGTGATGCCCAGGGCATTATAATGAATGTGTGTGCTGACTGCCCTGGAAGCTATCACAATTCCCACATCTGGCATCTGACACAGCTGTACCAGAGAGTTGTCAATGGGAACATTCCTTACAGTCACCTAGTAGGGGATGTGGGTACACACTGGAGCCATGGCTGATGACACCCATCAGAAAGGTACACACACCCAAACAAGAACTCCATAATGAGCCACACGCACAGACCAGAGTTATAATCATTGCAGTACTCACCAGCTACATGTACTCAAATTGTCATCATATGTGCCATGCTACACAATAAGATACTGTGGAAACAGCTGCAGCAGGAACAGCATGGGGCAGGGCCACACAGCCCCCCACCATTGCCAAGGCCTGCACAGGCACAGAGTGACTCAGAGGTGGAACAATCTGAGCCTGCCTCAGTAGGCAGAAGGAGGCGTGCCCAGTATGCCCTGGCCTTGGCAAAGGGGCAATGCATAGAACATACACTGACACAGTAGGAACCCAGGGAATGACACCTCTCTCTAACTCGCACATACAGTAAAAGGGATGCCAAACATGACACTACTTGTGTTCAGCCATGTATAGGGAGTGTACTATGTGCATCCGACATAGGCAGCCCTCCAGCACCATCCTCAATTGTGGCACACCCACAAGGTAAGTCACTCTTCTTACCATTGCCGAATGGAGTAGTATGTGTTGTTACTTATTTCTATGTTATGAATGTGAGCATGCAATGGAATCGGGTGGCTGAATGGGATGCCAGCAGATAGTAAACATCTATAGTGGCAGCATGAGATCTGTAGCAAATACTGGTGTCACCACAATAGCTAGTACTACACATGGTGACAAAACCCACTGCAGGAAATGTGCTGGGCCACATGTGTGTCCATATGATACACATATGCCAGTCAGGGAGATTCACATACCCAACAACAGTCTCAGCCAGCAGGACAGGTGTAGACATACACAAACAAATGCTGTGCTAAGGCCTCTGAATGATGGCTATGGATAACCCCCGCCCAGGCCTAAACAGACAGACTACATCAGGTCAGGCAGTGGGATGATAGTTCTGAAGGGTAGGAAGTCAGAAACTGATAGGTCAATCAAACCAAAGACATATAGTACACTGCTATGCCTCTAGTCAGCATGATAGGTTAGAATACAGAATGAAATGGAGTACCTGACATGCCAGTACAGTCATAGCAAATGTGTACAAGAGTCAGGTGTGCCCCCCCCCCCCCAATCCTATGTAGGCATGTAGTAACAGTCAGGTGTGCCACCCCCCAATCCAATATAGAAATGTAGTAACATGTATGTGTAGGCATAATACCAGTGGAGCAAAGATTACCAGAGGTGGCCAAGGTAGCAGGATAGATTGTAACATTTGTACAATATGCAGGTATGCATGTGTTAGGTTGGTGTGTGTTTCATATTGTGAAGATGATTTGTATGAATATTGTTCTCTAAAGAAATATAGGAAGAATGGTAATTTGACTAGAGGGGAGCAGACTAGCTTACTTAAACTCCAGTCATTACAGTCCATAACCATCAAACCAGCTGATAAAGGTGGTCGGATAGTAGTGATGGACACTAGCAAATATCATGTTGCTATGATTAAACTCTTGGAAGATGATTTCTATTTACAAGTTAATGAACAAATAGTGCAAGCCACTATTAGTCACGTAAACAATATGTTATTAGATATGTTGAAAGGTGATATCTTGGATCAAGAATTGTTTGACTATCTCTTTGTTAAGAATCCACTTGTACCAACAATACATGGGTTACCTAAAATTCACAAAGACTCCATTGACCCACCAATGAGACCCATAGTGTCTGGTCAGGGTTGGATCACTGAAAACCTTTCTGTCTATGTTGAGAAACATTTGCGACCTATATTGAATAAGAACAAAGGTGTACTGAAAGATTCCAAACAGTTTTTAACAGATTTGTATGATATCAAGTCCTTGTTTACTGTGTTACCAAATAACATAGGCCTGATTTATATCACTGAGTATCTACTCTTACATAGTGAATATACATCAGTTAAAGTAGACCTCATTGTACATTTCCTTGAACTTATTTTGAACAACAATCTTTTCACCTATGACAACAAGTTCTACCAACAGCGAAGTGGCGTAGTCATGGGCACACCTTGTGCCAACAGCTATGCAAACATGTTTTTGGCATTTTGGGAATTTGAGAGTCTCTTTAATTTAGAAATGTTTAAACAATATGTAACTTTTTAGGCGTTTACGTGGATGATGTTTTTGTTTTATGGAGAGGCAGTGTTGATGATTTGTTTGTGTTCCATACTACATTGAACAACCTCACTGGCTATTTAACCTTCAGTATGAATCACTCTAGAGAGAAGATAGAATTTCTTGACTTGTATATAGAAAAATTAGCATGTGGTTTGATCAATACAGGTGTCTATAGGAAACCTTGCTATTTCAATACTCTATTACAGTGTGATAGTATGCACCCACAGCATATTTTTAAAAATATCATTAGAGGCCAGGGGATGAGAACCTCTAGGCTAAATGCCACAGAAGAAGGCTTCTAATGGAAGTGAGTGACCTCAAGATAAGGCTAGAAGAACGGGGCTATAGCTCACAAGAGATTGAGTCCAACCTCTCGGATGTCAATAAACTTAGACTGAACAGAGCAGCCCCTTATTTTGGACCAGTTATTGCTGGTGGATCCATTACAATAGACAATGGTAGAGATGATAGATCCAACTCACGTGAGGGTTTCTTTACCATATAGTATTGATTGCCCAGCAATCAAGAATATTATTACGAAACACTGGCCTATTCTCTGTATTGATGACACCATTGGCAAACTTGAGGGGACTAAACCCTCTTTTATATATAGGAATAAACTGAATTTAAGGAGAATGCTATGCTATTCAAAAAGGGATGAACGGTCAATGTCTCTTGAACACACAAAACCATGTGGACGCTGTAATTATTGTAATTCTCTTGACCCCAGCCCATTTTTTGAACATCCTGATATGCACACTAACTTCAGCATATGTGCTGTAGCTACCTGTGATACTACTCATATAGTTTATTTGGCAGTGTGCCAAATATGTGATACATTTTATGTTGGCAAAACCAATCGTCGATTTAAAGACAGGATAAGAGAACATCTTTTACCACATTAGGAAGGCTTCACCTCACAATGCCTTAGCTAAGCATGCGTAGCCCAAGCAGGTCCTGAACATTATTTTTTATTTAGAGCTCTTGAGAACATTAAACCCAGTATACGAGGAGGTGACATCAGGAACCATACTGAGGAAACAAGGAGAGTATGTGGATAGTTAGATTGAGAGCAGATAGGGGTTTAGGTCTCAATGAGAGAGCCTCTATTAAACCTATGTTAAACAAATGGAGGAATGTTTGTAGATTTTATAATAAATGATTAAATATATATGTTTTTACCCCTTGAAATATGTTTCTTTTGATATATATATTTATATATACATATTTATTAGAGCATCTTGAGTGTTCATGGAGAGTTTTTATATGTATTTTTTATATCTACTTTGTCATTTTATACATTTCAGCATGTTTATATGTGCATATATTTTTAAGCTTAGATTGATTCATGAATACGTAAACAAGAAGCAGCTTTTGATAGGCCAATAGGAGATGTTTTAACTGTATAAATGTAGCCTATGTACTTGAAGGTCTTTGTTACATGATCTGATGAAGCTCAAATGAATGAGTGAAAGCGCTTATCTGACCTGCAGTGGAATTAAAGTTGGATTTTAACCTGAGGATTTTGCCTTTTCATTTACACTTGTGACTCTTCATTTAAAGTTGGATTTTAACCTGAGGATTTTGCCTTTTCATTTATACTTGTGACTCTGCATCAGCCTAGTTGCTCCTTTTGGTTTTATTAACATTATTCAAGTTTATCTGGAGCACTGGGCGTTTATCCTGTTTGTCAGCGAGTGGTTTGTTCCTGTTATATTGTGAGAGTGGTCAGTATGTACGCATGGTAAGGTTTGACCTGGTGGCCATTGCCCAATACTGCCGGTGACTGGGCCAAGTCCTCACAACTGCAGTGCCAAACACAATGCACCCCAGTATAACACATTCTAGCAGTAAGCCATTGTAAATGTATGGAGGGTATATGTGTCACCATCTGAAAGATGGACATGGCATGACTATTGGGCCAGATATACAAGCAGTACACAGGGGAAAGTACCCCAGACAGACGGTGTATAATGTGTAACCATGAAATGGACACGCCCTTGGAATTGTACATACAGGTTTGCATCACATTATCTTGGCTTGTAGTAGGGAATACTGATGTCATCTGGCCAAACACTTGCAGATCACAAAGGTCATAGGAATGATGTATTGAGAATCAGCTGATGTCCCTGCACAAGCCAGCATAAGTGGAATGCACCATGCATATCTGTGAGTCAGATGCAAGTAGTGTCCATAGCACACATGTACCCAGCTCACCCAACCACCACCCACAGGTGCCTCTCCAGTCTTATCCTTGCTGTTGGGAATGGGTACAATATGACCTCCACCTGTGCATGGCAATAGCGAAAGAATGCAGCATGCAGTGCAGGTGTCCCATGTAGGTGTGTCCCTAGCTGAAAGCAGTAACCTGCCAGCATCCACACCACCTGTTCAATAATGACAGAAAGTATTGGCATGAACACCTAGCACACCTACCGTCACCCCAGAGGAATATACTGTATGGCAGTCTGGTACTGTACGACTGACAGAATGCAACGGCCTGTTACATCCCGCCTGCATCACTACCAAATGGGCTACAGTCCTCTTCCGAAGGCCTGCATCGCACCCGTACTGCCAATGTATGTTATGTCATGGACTCCCAAATAACAACATAACACAGTCCACAGAACCCATATGCAAGGCCATGTGGACAAACTACAGTAACATGTCCACCATGTCCCACTGCATGAACTGTGGACCAACACCAATACACTGCTGTGATGAGGTGATAACTATTGGAAATGTATCAGAGAATGTTTGCATAATGTATGGAAGAGGATAGAATAATGGGGGTGGGTGGGAGCATGGGCAGCATGGAATGTGCGAAGTCCGAAACATGGCCATATGCACATACTATCCCTGGCTGCAAACACAAAAATGGGTGGCTACAAACCTGCCCGTACACCACAATAGGGGTAATGTCCTGACTTATGACCCCTGCCTCTGGGTAACCTGTTTGAATCTGTACAGCTGTGAGGTATTGCCACAGCAAGATAAGGCCATACTGTCACGTCGATGGATGTACAAGTATAGGACCCTCTGCCACCACTGTACCAAGGTGCTGAACTGGTTACATAGACCCAGCAGCAAATGTCTGCAGCTCTCCCTCCAGAATGGCATTAGTTTGCAGTAATATGTAGATGTTTGACCACAATACTGGACACATCTGCATTCACCCTGTGTTCCCCAGGACATCACTGTGAGCAACAATGTCTATCTGACAGTACTTGAGGACATAAAACATCACAGTGTATAACACTACACATGTTTGGATATCTCTGCTAACACCAGGACCATGTAGTAGAGCAGCACAGACACAATTACCTACAGTACTCACTATCCCTTGCCCAGTTTGACCCCATATTGCCAACTGATCTACAGATATCCTGAAAAAACAGTTTTCTAGCTGTAGGTGTAGAACACGAATGTCTGCACTGGAGTACAATCTACCTGGAATGGATGCACACATTCAATATAGAAGGCCATACTGGGCATGCTCCCACACTTAGAGAAATGAAGGCAATGTCAGACAACAACATACTGAAAGGTCATACTGGGCATGCTCACACACGAACAAATGAAGCCCATGTCTGGCAATAACAGTGGACCATACACATCTGACAGTTGCAGATGTTAGTGCATAAATCC